>NC_053166.1:99268850-99473850 GCF_016835505.1 Polypterus senegalus | reverse complement strand
GCTGGGAACCTTCGATGCAAGTACACCGAGTGGCTCACGTGAACTGATGCAGTGCACAGATAAAAGCAACAGTTCCAAAGGCTGAACAAAACCGAATTACACAATTGAAAAGGCAGCAAAAATATGAAGCGTCTGATAAGCATATTCATAAATGCAGCTACTGTGGAAACAAAGCACACGGTGGAAAAAGTGAATGTCCGCTAAAGGAAGACAGCGTAAAAAAAAAACCCGTGCATGCAGTTTGTCACATCACAGATAAAAGGAAGGCGAGCTGTTTATTGATGCAGTAAGGAACTAATCGATGAATGAAACCTCTTATCTTTACAGCGATTGACAAACACGGAATGTAACTTGAACACATCGTACAAATACGAGCCTGATTGAAAGAAATAATGATAATCAAATCCTTGATGACAGCAACATTCAATAACACTCACAAAACAATTACTGTATATTGACAATCATGTTACGTTATTTTTAAAATGTTCCCTTTTCTTTTCATAACTTCTACTTCTCCACTCGATACGGGTATATATATATAAATGTATATCTATAGCCCGATCTACAATACATACTTTAGCATAGACAAGCGGTGGCAATTGTAGAGTCTTAGCCTCTAACGCCACATTCGAGGTTCGATTCGAGAGGGATGTACTGACTATGTCGCCGCTACCCATTCATTTTACCTTCCCATCTCCTTGGTTTGGGGCGTATGAAAAAATATTAGGTTAACGCAGAATCATGTTACGTTATTTTTAAAATTTTCCCTTTCTTAGCACAAGCACAGTTGAGAAGCTTGATGCATGTACTCCATAAGCGTTAAAAATAACGCATTTAATCACACTTTCAATTCCAAGCAAGCGGGAACTTTTGTCAATGCATGATTTCCTGGTACATCCATTACACTGATGCACACATCACAGCTACAAAAATGTTAGAGTCGGAATAAAGCGCTTTCCTACGACTGATCATTTCGACTACCCGAGCGAAGCCTTGATAAAAGCATGGTTTTGTGCACACTGAAAAGCAAGCAAAATTAGATGCATTACAAAAAGCGGACTTTGTGGCTCTTACTGGGGATCATTGGACTTCCGTGACCGTTAGTAATTCTAAATACATCTAATTACAAAATGTTCAATGATCACACTGTTTTAGCCTAATGTACAAAATAATTTTGGCTAATGTTACTCAGAGTTTAAAGAGTAAGCTGGTCAAATTACCTTTTATGTTTCTGACTTATTTTTTTAAGAAGAAAAACTGCACTTTATGGTGAAATTTTGGTTATTATTATTTAAAGACAATACTATTCTGAAAATGTTCTTAAAGTACTTAACTCTTTTAGGGCTAATTTTTTTTTTTGTTTCTTATCTCCCAGGTCTAAATATTTTTCCAAAAACTATCATTTTTTAAAAAAGAACACAAAGCAATTGTTTAACATATCAAATCAACAAAAAATATTTACTTTTGACAAATGTTACTGTCTTGCATGTTGTATGAGCCTGCATACTCTATGATTTCACATACATATCACATACATTTTACACAGCAAAGTCCTGCAAAGTCTGATGTCGCTCAAAGCAGCCAATTTCAGTCATTGCCACATTGCACTGCTTACAATACGTGTAGCTTTGGTGCCTACTTTTCAATTGTCTGTTGCTGCCCTTTCTCACATATATTGTTAGTGTGTACTGTAGAGACAAGTCACCCTTTTGCCATTGTGCCATTCCACTGCCACCAAGTTTTCTGCCCGCATGAAAACCGTATTGTCACCTCTTTTCATCTTCTGAAACTTTATGAACTTTATGCATGGCATTATAGCCTGGCTCACCCCATGGGATTTGCTTCTGTTTATTACAGAAGTGAATCAAACTTTGCAGCAGCACGTACCTATCACCATGCTGCATAACCTGTCCAAAGACACCATGGGACAAAGCACGTTTGGATCAATGCTCCCTGAAGTTATATCACCAGTTCTGTCCCATCTCTATTTGTAATACCACAGCACGCTTCATCTCGTCTTTTGTTGTGGGTTTACACTTTGAAAAACGAGAATGCGATGCAAACGCAGCCCGCGATTCAAAAAATGTCTCTGCCTACCTGTTTATCTCGTCTGACGGTAGCTGAAAAGCAGCATCAGGAGAGAGCAGCCTGAAGTACAGCAGCTGGTGATCTGTCGTGTCCAACAGCAAGCCATGCCGTCTTGTGAAGTCAAGCAGCCAGATCGGCTCTCAACGGATCAATGTCTGTGTATTTATCCCACGCGAACCTTGCCGTAGATGCATCGGCTGCGCGAAGCACTCAACTGGCAGCAGATCTGCTGGCGCGGCATCGGCTGGTGTTTGATCAGCTGATGCCGGCTTCTCACTCTCTTGCTCGATCTCCTGATCACTGTCAATAAATTCCGATTCTGAAAAATCAGAGTCCGACTCCGCGATAATGCGCAAAACATTGTCTGCCGAGTGTTTTCTTTTCTGCACTTACTTCGCTCCCTTGTTACATGTCGATGCCATCTTGCCATTGTTTACATCTCGCAACTCACGCACGCTAGGATTAGTTGGGGAGTCAACGAGTCTAGCATTCCTCCAAGCACAGAGGGAATGCCTGTGACGTGACAGTGAGATTTGTCCCCATTAACCGCTGATTATCGCCCTCAACCCCTCCTGTCGACAAAAGTCGACATCCGCCCTAAAAGAGTTAAACTACCACTTTATTTTTAAGTCTGCCCAATTTTAACCAGGGATGATATTTTTGTTTCTGTTTCGAATTCAAATGCAGTTTAAAAGCTTTTTTTTTTTCAGAAATTAAAACAGCTTCAGTTTATAATATTCATGTCCATGTCTATTATTTGATTCTGTAAGCCCACTAAAACCGTTTTAAATAAAAAAAAAAAAAACATTTGCGATTTGGGGCAAATTTACGTGTGCGATTGCATACGATTAATCAAGATTAATTCTTACACAGCCTCTAATTAATTGGATTAATTTTTTAATCGAGTCCCACCCCTAATATATATATATGTAGATATATATATGTAGATTTGTATATATATGTGTATATACAGTATATATGTAGATATGTATATGTTGTATATACAGTATGTATATATATGTGTGTGTATATATACAGTATGTGTATATATATATGTATATGTATATATATGTATGAGTGTATATGTGTATATATATATATATAACTGTATATATATATGTGTATAGATGTGTGTGTGTATATATATATATATATATATATATATATTATATATGCCAGCAACACTCATGACAATTACAAAACAATTACATTGTCAATCATGTTACGTTGTTATTAAAATGTTTGCTTTTCTTTTTCATAACTTCTTTAACACACTACTTCTCATTTCTGAGCCTTGGTATTCTGCTAGTGTATATATATATATATATATATATATATATATATATATACACACTAGCAAAATACCCGCGCTTTGCAGCAGTGAAGTACTGCATTCAAATTTTTATTAAAAAGTAAACCTTTTTAAACTGAGGGAAAATATGCCAATAATTATTTAAGGATCTCTTTGTATACCATCAACAACATTTATTTATATAGCACATTTTCATACAAACAGTAGCTCAAAGTGCTTTACATATTAAAGAATAGAAAAATGAAAGACACAATTATAAAACAAAATAAATCAACATTAACATCGAATAAGAGTAAGGTTCAATGGCCAGGTTCATGACCATGTTGTCAGTTCGGCCCTCTGGTTGTAACATGACCAAGCTGTACGCTGAGCTTACTCTTAAGGATGCAATGTACAGTTGGCCATGTGAACAGTAATCTTGTCTCAAGTTTCACAGCTTGAATTACTGCTGTCATAATCAGTTTGAGTTTCATGGTTTGTTTCAATTACAACAGTATTTGCAGGATTTGTTGTGTTGAAGTGACATTCGGCATCTGTCAAGCGTTGTAAGCACACAACCAGTTTCATCGATAAAATCACATCCAGCTTTTGAGAGTTTAAATATTCATAAACATCAAAGTGTGCACTACTGAAATCATCACCTGTGAATCTAAGATGTTTAAGAGGCATTGGCGGTTGTCGAAAGGTGTAAAATATTTGGCCATTTCAGTACACTTGAAAGCAACAACCGAACAATTCAGTGGCAGCCATCAACTCACATGCAGAACCATAGGTGAAGGGCTTAAGCATTTCACTCTTCTAGTGCTCCTGTGTAGTATAATTATCTCCTGTACCGTCATCAGTCCACACCTTGAACCTGTCCCAGTCATTCAATACATAAGACACAATGTTCCTCCGGATATCAAGAGTGAGCCTGATATGGCCGTGCAATATGATCATCTCGATAGACATGGTAATGGGGGTTGGAATGATAAAGGAAATGGGTACCTGAGCAATGTAAAGTAAGTGTAAAATAGCTACCCAATAACTATAATTGTAATAAACAACAAAACAGCGGAGAAGCCGTGGATTAAATAAAAAGGTTGTAGTTATCAGTAGGGAGACTTGAATCCCGTGGCGAAGCAAGGAAGGGAATGTAGAGACCGGAGCGACGGACGGCCTTGTATAGGCAGGCAGCCAACAACGTGGGAGGCGTTGGGATGGGGGACCCAATCCCGCTTCACATGGCGACCGAGCTGCAGGCTATGGACGTATATATGTACGTAAGTAGGATTCAGTTAGCGTTGGGAACCCGTGTACCGAATTTCTTGAAGATGGGCCTATAAGTAACAAAGACTGTTGAAAAGTTCAATATGGCGGCTGACAGTGGCGTCATACTACCGAAATAAGTACATAAATTGGTTTCGGTTAGCGCAGGGAAGCCACCTACCAAATTTCGTGAAGATGGGGCCGTAAATAAGAAAGTTCAACATGGCGGACTTTGTTGACCGTTATGACCGTTACGCGTAGAATTTTGAAATGAAACCTGCTTAACTGTTGTAAGTAAGTTGTAAGGAATGAGCCTGCCAAATTTCAGCCTTCTACCTACACGGGAAGTTGGAGGATTAGTGACTTTGGAAAGTTCAATATGTCGGCCGACAGTGGTGTCATACCACCGAAATAAGTACAGCGGTTTCGGTTAGCGCAGGGAAGCCGCCTACCAAATTTCGTGAAGATGGGGCCATAAATAAGAAAGTTCAACATGGCGGACGTTGCAGACCGCTATGACCGTTACCTGTAGATTTTCTAAATGAAACCTGCTTAACTTTTGTAAGTATACTGTAAGGAATAAGCCTGCCAAATTTCAGCTTTATACCTACATGGGAAGTTGGAGATTTAGTGATGAGTCAGTCAGTCACTTATGGCTTTGCCTTTTATTATTATAGATATGTGTGTGTGTGTGTGTGTGTATGTATATATATATATATATATATATATATATATATATATATATATATATATATATATATATATATACATACATACAGTAATCCCTCGCTCTATCGCGGATTTTATATGAAAGCATAACTAAATATATAACGCAGATTTTTCGCTGCTTCGCGGGTTCTGTGGACAATGTGTCTTTTTACTTCCTGTACGTGCTTCCTCAGTTGGTTTGCCCAGTTGATTTCATACAAGGGACGATATTGGCGGATGACTGAGGTGCTAACCAATCAGAGCACGCAGTTAAGTTCCTGTCTGCTGAATGCAGTGTTAACCAGGAAGTCTTGTCTCGCTCATTCAGCATCAACGTGTTTCGCTGTGTAAAGAGTTGTGCTCTTTTGTGTTTATCTTTGTGTATAGTCAAGCCCTTCATTATGGCTCCAAAACGATCTGCTACTGCTTCAGGTGCCGTGCCCAAGCGCAAACGGAAGATGTTAACGATTGCCGAAAAGGTAAACGTTTTGGATTTGTTGAAGGCTACGATTCTTTTTATTTAAAAAGTAGGAAAGGAATATAAGATCTACGGCCGCAGTGTCCTTTTAACCAGGGTGCAAAATGAGTTGTAAGTGGATGTAATAAGGCAGTAGTCTGGATGGAATCTGCTTTAGGGATTTGGATTGAAGACTGCCAGAAGAAGAACGGCAGTGCTACACAATCGCCTGAAGTGGCTCCTTTAAGGGCTATAACGCTCTCCTTTGTTGTGCAGTAAAATAAAACTCATTGTTATCGGACAAGTCATTGTGTCATTGTTGGTGAGTAACCATAATTAATTTTCTACTTACAGTACTTAGTACATGTACGTACGTTTAGTGTCACTGTACACACACATTTACTGTATACTATTTTTCTTGCATTGTACGTATTTATTGCCGGTGGCCTGTCTTATTGTAATGGCTGTAACATGTGATATCGGAGGCACTCAATATCTTTATATACAGTAAAACCTAAATATTATTTTAAACTGTGTTTATATACATAATTTCAATGAATCTTACCTAATATCTAAGAGAATACAAAGGGATTATGCTGTATAACTCTGCGGGGAATATTTATAAACAGTGTGGGAGAGTTTATAAGGGCTTAAAATATATAAAAATAACCATAGAAACATATGGTTTCTACTTCATGATTTTCACCTATCGCGTTGGGTCTGGAAGCATAACCATGCGATCGAGGAGGGATTACTGATATATATATATATCTATATATATATCTATATATATATATATAAATATATATCTATATATATATATATCTATATATCTACAGTGGTGTGAAAAACTATTTGCCCCCTTCCTGATTTCTTATTCTTTTGCATGTTTGTCACACAAAATGTTTCTGATCAGCAAACACATTTAACCATTAGTCAAATATAACACAAGTAAACACAAAATGCAGTTTTTAAATGATGGTTTTATTATTTAGGGAGAAAAAATCCAAACCTACATGGCCCTGTGTGAAAAAGTAATTGCCCCCTGAACCTCATAACTGGTTGGGCCACCCTTAGCAGCAATAACTGCAATCAAGCGTTTGCGATAACTTGCAATTAGTCTTTTACAGCTCTGGAGGAATTTTGGCCCCTCATCTTTGCAGAATTGTTGTAATTCAGCTTTATTTGAGGGTTTTCTAGCATGAACCGCCTTTTTAAGGTCATGCCATAGCATCTCAATTGGATTCAGGTCAGGACTTTGACTAGGCCACTCAAAAGTCTTCATTTTGTTTTTCTTCAGCCATTCAGAGGTGGATTTGCTGTTGTGTTTTGGGTCACTGTCCTGTTGCAGCACCCAAGATCGCTTCAGCTTGAGTTGACGAACAGGTAGCCGGACATTCTCCTTCAGGATTTTTTGGTAGACAGTAGAATTCATGGTTCCATCTATCACAGCAAGCCTTACAGGTCCTGAAGCAGCAAAACAACCCCAGACCATCACACTACCACCACCATATTTTACTGTTGGTATGATGTTCTTTTTCTGAAATGCTGTGTTCCTTTTACGCCAGATGTAATGGGACATTTGCCTTCCAAAAAGTTCAATTTTTGTCTCATCAGTCCACAAGGTATTTTCCCAAAAGTCTTGGCAATCACTGAGATGTTTCTTAGCAAAATTGAGACGAGCCCTAATGTTCTTTTTGCTTAACTGTGGTTTGCGTCTTGGAAATCTGCCATGCAGGCTGTTTTTGCCCAGTCTCTTTCTTATGGTGGAGTCGTGAACACTGACCTTAATTGAGGCAAGTGAGGCCTGCAGTTCTTTAGAGCGTTGTCCTGGGGTCTTTGTGACCTCTCGGATGAGTCCTCTCTGCACTCTTGGGGTAATTTTGGTCGGCCGCCACTCCTGGGAAGGTTCACCACTGTTCCATGTTTTTGCCATTTGTGGATAATGGCTCTCACTGTGGTTCGCTGGAGTCCCAAAGCTTTAGAAATGGCTTTATAACCTTTACCAGACTGATAGATCTCAATTACTTTTGTTCTCATTTGTTCCTGAATTTCTTTGGATCTTGGCATGATGTCTAGCTTTTGAGGTGCTTTTGGTCTACTTCTCTGTGTCAGGCAGCTCCTATTTAAGTGATTTCTTGATTGAAACAGGTGTGGCAGTAATCAGGCCTGGGGTGGCTACGGAAATTGAACTCAGGTGTGATACACCACAGTTAGGTTATTTTTAACAAGGGGCAATTACTTTTCACACAGGGCCATGTAGGTTTGGATTTTTTCTCCCTAAATAAAAAAACCATCATTTAAAAACTGCATTTTGTGTTTACTTGTGTTATATTTGACTAACGGTTAAATGTGTTTGATGATCAGAAACATTTTGTGTGACAAATATGCAAAAGAATAAGAAATCAGGAAGGGGGCAAATAGTTTTTCACACCACTGTATATATATATATATATATATATATATATATCTATATATATATCAAGATGGGCCGACTGTTGAGGCACGCGTCAGCAGCTCTGGCTTTTTGTTTCTTATTAGTCCTGCTTTTTCCTCGCTTACCTGTTCCTGTGATGCTCTTCTTGACTCGATCATTTCTTATGATCGCCTCACCCTTCTGGCTCTTGAACGAGTGTGGGGATTTCTCAACATCTGACCCTGAGTTCAGTCAAGCCTTTGGCCGACTGTTTGAGGAAGTCCCAGCTTTCCTCATCACTGCCTACGGCTTGGCCGGTCGCCGATGGAAACGCCGCCGCCGGGGTAAGCGCGGTGGCACCAGGGCTCGGCTCCGAGCTTCCCGGATCCTCTCTAGGAACAACTCTCCAGGCTCCCAACATGAGGTAATGTTGCCGGAATGCCATTTGCCCTCGGACGCTCCGATGTACCTCCCTGCCTCGCTCCGTCACGCCGCCGGGGTGAACTTTAACAACCTACGCCGTATCATGACAATATCAGCCGCCACGGCTGGTATGCCTCTGTTGACGTCCTCCCAGCCGGTTCGTTTCGGCTGATAAATGCCAGATCGGTCGTGAACAAAACTTTCATCCTGAAAGACTTTTTTCTTTCTAATGGCCTGGATTTTTATGTACCGCTGAAACCTGGTTTTACCGGGCAGACGCTCCCACTCACTGAAGTTTTGCCTCCGGGATGTTCCTTTATCAACACGCCGAGCGCGCGCGTGGCGGTGGCTTATTGACCTTATTTAAATCTGATTTTATTTGCAACCGCCTTCCTTTCCCCTTTCATTTTCCCCTTCAACTTTTGAGCTCAGTATGTTTGAACTAGTCTGCTCACCACCGCTGCTGTGCACACTCATTTATCGCCTCCAAAATACAATAAGAACTTTTTAGATGAATTTGCAGCTTTCCTGGCTGATATTACCTGCAGATATGATCGCTTCCTTTGTTTGGGTGATTTTAATGTCCATGTCTGCTGTCCCCTTAATCCTCTAGCAAAAGACTTTCTGGACATTATTGACTCCTTTGGTCTCTCTCAACTAGTGAACAGACCAACACATGGACAGGTTCACACACTGGACCTGGTTCTTTCGCGGTCTCAGAATCAGTGACTTGGACATTCTGCCTCCCAGCTTTTCTGATCACTCGCCTGTTCTGTTTAATCTGGATTTGGTCTCTGTTGAGCATGGTAAATCCACCACCACCCGTCCCTCCCGTGTCATTCCCCCCTCTGCTGCTGAAGATTTTACAGCTGCTTTTTCACCAATCTCCACATCATGTGAATCCACGGATGCTGATGTTTTATTGCAAACTTTCCACACTTCCTGCTGTTCTGTGATGGATGTCGTAGCCCCACTCAAACGGAGACAATCCAAAGTCAAGCATGACCCATGGCTAAATGAACAAACTCGCTCCATCAGGCAAAACTGTAGGCGCTAGAACGTAAATGGAGGAAAGATGGTCTCACTGTTACCTTCGACTGCATGAGAGACGCGTGGTCCCAATACCAGAGAGCGTCAGAGGTGCAAGGAACCTTTTTTTCGCTGACATCATCTCAAAAACTCTGGCGATCAACGTGTCTTATACAAAACACTAAATGCTGTCCTCTCTCCAGCCGTAACTGTTTTCTCTGCTGCCTCCACTGCTCTTTGTAATCAGATCCTCACGTTTTTTCTGGATAAGGTCACGAACATTAGATCCCAGATCTCCATTTCTTCTTCTGGCTCTGTTGATTTAGCCGCTCCTGCACGGTTCCCTCACCAGCTTTGAACCTATTTCGCTCCCCCATCTGGAAAAAATCGTTGCCTCAATGAAGCCTTCGGGCTCTCCGGACGATGTGGTGCCGTCCAGACTGCTGAAAGATGTGTTTCCTGTGATTCGATATGATGTCCTAAAGATCATAACTAGTAGTCTATCCTCGGCTATAGTTCCTCATGCTTTCAAACACGCAGTTGTACATCCAATTGTGAAAAAACCTGATCTTGACCCTGCCATTCTTTCCAATCTTCGTCCAATCTCCAAACTACCTTTCTTGTCAAAAATACTAGAAAAGTAGTTTATGAGCAATTAACTCATCACCTACAGGACCATCAGGTAATGGATCTTTTCAGTCAGGCTTTAGGCCCCAACACAGCACAGAAACCGCGCATTTACGTGTCCTAAATGACGTCCTTTTGGCATTGGACTCAGGATTCCACGTGGTTATGGTTCTTCTCGACTTATCTGCTGCTTTCGACACAATCGACACCACATCATGATCTCCGACTCAATCCTGGGCTGGTGTATCTGGCTTAGCCCTCGACTGGTTCAGGTCATATTTCTGCAACAGGACTCTCAGAGTCATGCTAGACGATTTTTCATCTGAATCAGTCCCACTCCCATGTGGGTCCCCAGGGTTCCATTTTAGGGCCACTACTTTTTCAATCTACATCCTGCCTTTAGGTGCAATTTTTAGAAAGCATGCAATTTCATATCACCTATATGCTGACGACTGCCAAATTTATTTCTCCCTCAAGCCAACTGACTCCACCAAACCTCTCCTCGACTGCCTATCTGACATTAAGGACTGGCTGGCTGTAAACTTCCTTCACCTGAACGATTCAAAACCGAGGTCATTGTTTTTAGTCCCGACTGCAAACAGGCTCCACCCCTTGGCCTCGTTTCTCTTCCCATTCCAGTAACTTCGTCTGTCTCCAATCTTGGAATCAAAATGGATACGTTCCTGAAAATGGATGCTCAAGTCAACAGCACAGTAAAATCCTGCTTTTTCCATCTAAGGCGAATCGCCAAACTCAAGCCTATTCTTTCTAACCACCTCCTGGAATCAGTAATTCATGCATTCATTACGTCCCGGCTTGACTACTCTAATTCCTGCCTTTTGGTATCAGTAAAGCCACACTTTCTAGACTCCAACTGGCTCAAAATGCGGCTGCAAGGCTTCTAACTGGAAGTAGCAGAATCCAACACATTTCACCAATTTTGAAAACCCTTCACTGGCTGCCGGTTAGATTCAGAATCGATTTTAAGATTCTCCTCCTAACCTATAAGGCATTAAACGGTCTAGCCCCGCCTATTTGAGTGTCTTGCTCCATTGTCACAATCCCCCTCGTGTTCTTAGATCCACAGATCAGCTGCTCCTAACCGTTCCCAAGGCACGTTTTAAAGCTCGTGGTGAAAGGGCTTTCTCCGTCTGTGCACCCAGGCTCTGGAACTCCCTGCCCTTAGTGGTTAGGCAAGCGCTTCAGTCACCACATTCAAATCACGCCTAAAACGCACTTCTTCACATTGGCTTTTAATTCTTAACCTGTTTCATTTTCCACTTGTCTTTTGCTATTTCTCTATTTTATTTGGTCCCTTGACCTGTTTTAGTATCTCTGTTTTAATTCTCTCTTAATGTTTATTTTTAATATTTTGCTTTTAGTCCTGCTTGTTGTAACTGTACAGCGCTTTGGTCAGTTGTAATGCTGTGTTTTTAAGCGCTCAACAAATAAATATGGTATGGTATAATCTATATATATTAATCTATATATATATATATATATATATATATATATATATATATATATATATACACAGTATATACACATACATACATAAAGTGGTATACATACATACATTTGGCCCCTTCCTGATATCTTATTCTTTTGCATGTTTCTGATCATCAAACACATTTAACCATTATTTAAATATAACAGAAGTAAACACAAAATGCAGTTTTTAAATGATGGTTTTTATTATTTAGGGAGAAAAAAAAATCCAAACCTACATGGAAAAAGTAAAAAAAAGTAATTGCCACCTGAACCTAATAACTGGTTGGGCCACCCTTAGCAGCAATAACTGCAATCAAGTGTTTGCGATAACTTGCAATGAGTCTTTTACAGTGCTCTGGAGGAATTTTGGCCCACTCATCTTTGCAGAATTGTTGTTATTCAGCTTTATTTGAGGGTTTTCTAGCATGAACCGCCTTTTTAAGGTCATGCCATATCATCTCAATTGGATTCAGGTCAGGACTTTGACTAGGCCACTCCAAAGTCTTCATTTTGTATTTCTTCAGCCATTCAGAGGTGGATTTGCTGGTGTGTTTTGGGTCATTGTCCTGTTGCAGCACCCAAGATCGCTTCAGCTTGAGTTGACGAACAGATGGCGGACATTCTCCTTCAGGATTTTTGGTAGACAGTAGAATTCATGGTTCCATCTATCACAGCAAGCGTTCCAGGTCCTGAAGCTGCAAAACAACCCCAGACCATCACACTACCACCACCATATTTTACTGTTGGTATGATGTTCTTTTTCTGAAATGCTGTGTTCCTTTTACGCCAGATGTAACGGGACATTTGCCTTTCAGAAAGTTCAACTTTTGTCCCATCAGTCCATAAGGTATTTTCCCAAAAGTCTTGGCAATCAAGATGTTTCTTAGCAAAATTGAGACGAGCCCTAATGTTCTTTTTGTTTAACAGTGGTTTGCGTCTTGGAAATCTGCCATGCAGGTCGTTTTTGCCCAGTCTCTTTCTTATGGTGGAGTCGTGAACACTGACCTTAATTGAGGCAAGTGAGGCCTGCAGTTCTTTAGACGTTGTCCTGGGGTCTTTTGTCACATCTCGGATGAGTCGTCTCTGTGCTCTTGGGGTAATTTTGGTTGGTCGGCCGGCCACTCCTGGGACGGTTCACCACTGTTCCATGTTTTTGCCATTTGTGGATAATGGCTCTCACTGTGGTTCGCTGGAGTCCCAACGCTTTAGAAATGGCTTTATAACCTTTACCAGACTGATGGATCTAAATTACTTCTGTTCTCATTTGTTCCTGAATTTCTTTGGATCTTGGCATGATGTCTAGCTTTTGAGGTGCTTTTGGTCTACTTCTCTGTGTCAGGCAGCTCCTATTTAAGTGATTTCTTGATTGAAACAGGTGTGGCTGTAATCAGGCCTGGGGGTGGCTACGGAAATTGAACTCGGGTGTGATACACCACAGTTAGGTTATTTTTTAACAAGGGGCAATTACTTTTTCACACAGGGCCAGGTACGTTTGGATTTTTTTTCTCCCTAAATAATAAAAACCATCATTTAAAAACTGCATTTTGTGTTATATTTGACTAATGGTTAAATGTGTTTGATGATCAGAAACATTTTGTGTGACAAACATGCAAAACAATAAGAAATCAGGAAGGGGGCAAATAGTTTTTCACACCACTGTATGTATACATATATGCTACAGCTACAATAATTGTTTTATGAGATTGTTTAGGTGGAAGGGACATAATGTTGCCATAAAGGGAGACATCTTATGCCAATCAGTATAACTATGTATTGCTTTGGGATATGCAGTCTAAACTTGTACAATGAGAGCAGACAGATTTGGTGCCAAAAACAAAACTGATTTCATTGTTGTGCTTCATCATATCCTAGTTGTGTATTACAAAATGCTTTTTGAGGAAAACTTCTGAAATTCCTATTTTGTGTGTCCTATTTACTTAACTTTTGCCACACCCGTATTTTTACTTATAAATGTAATATTGGTTTACTGTTTTTGGTTTGCTCTTTCAAGATTGTAACTGCTCTTTCTTTTTTGTTCTCTCTGCAGTGGGCCCGTGATGAGTTTGAAGGCCTATTCAAGCAGCCAGCAGAAAATGCAATGCAGTACCTCACGTATGTTTTCTCAAGACCACCATACCACACTACCAGTCAAAAATTAAAAAATACTTCAGCTTTTAAGGAAGTTCACACAGTTTAATGTCTTAATATTTCATGAAATCATTAAATAGAACTAGTCGAACAAATTAACAATAGCAAATAAAAAAAAGTCAAGGAATCAAGTATAAAAAACATTTATTCAAAATTGATTCATCAGAGTAGCTAACCTTTGTTTATGTAACAGTCAAATATACACATGGCATTCTTTCTGTAAGGGAAATTAAATATTACTCAGAAAGGTCTTCCCAATACTGTTGTATAAGATCTCAGAAATGCATTGCACTTGTAACTTTCATTTCTCCTTTCTATCCAGTTCATTGCAAACTAACTAACTAGTGGGATTTTAGTCTGTAGACTATGCTTGACATTCCATGTTTTGAAGTGTACTTTGTTGTACTTTTATTATAGTTGGTATTACATGGTAATAACAAATCCTGTGGTAACCCTTTTGATTCAGAATGCCCGTCATTCTGTGCAAGTCACCAATTCTGACACTAGCAAAAGAATCCTACACCATCACTTTTCTCCGTGTTTGACAGTTGGTGTCACACTCTGAGGAATCATTCTTTCACCAATCGGACAGCAAACAAACACTTTGGTGTAAACTGTAGATTTATAATTTTGATTTATCGGTCCGTAAGACTTTCTTCCAGTCTGCAGTATTTCACAACCAGTATTTCATGGCCCAGGCAATCCTGGCTTTCTTATTTTGTCCTTTACGGAATGGCTTACTTTCTGCCACTTGCCCTGTCAGCGCGGCGCACAGTCTCCTCTTCACAGTAGAAAGTGTTCAAAATAGGGACAACTGTGCAAATTGCTTGCATCAACTTTCAGGTCTTAATTTACTTTAACTTCTACTAAACATTTGTAGGTTGTAACCTATTAGTTGTTCCCTAAAGAAAACCCATTTGTATTTTTCTGAAATTTTCTTTTTTCAGTTTTTGATAACCTAATTTTAACTTTAAATGTACACCTCTGGCAGTTTACTGTTTACCTTTTTACCATCTGTGGCCATTCATTGCATTTCAGCTGATTAATTGTGAAAAGAAATTGTAAAAACTGAGATGTTCTAAAACTTTTGAAAGTAATATAATTGGAAGTTTTTTTTTGTTTTTTTTTTAATTTGGCAGATGCTTCATCTTTCTAACTGTAAAACTATGTGCAGTGATTTACCTATATGAAGGTTGCCTAATTGTTCTCCAACTTGACAGTGTTCACAAAAGACTTTTAAACAATTTATGCGGCTTTCAGTCGTAGCCTTTATTTACATAATCTTCGCTAGTTACCACATTCCCATGAAGATAATCGCCTAATGTGACTTATCTAACTACTGAGACCAGCTAGTCTGCAACTGTCTTCAATAAAATAAACTTTTTGATTTTCTCATTAGTTGAAGGGGCAGAAAGTATATGCAGGAGAGCCAATAACAAATGAATGTTTATCCAGAATTTCAATGGATAGAATATAGGAATGAAGAATAAGGAACTATCTGTCTGATGTTTCATGTATTGAAATAGCATAGGGGAAAAAAGGGACGGCACCTGTGGTTGAAAGCACCATGGCTGTTAACCCTTTGCACATCATTGGTGCTGCAGCTCCGTCGGGCAGCACAGGGGATGTGAACCTCACAAACAGAAGAGAATTTCATAACAGAATTTAAAAAAGAAATAAACAGCAGAAATTGCTGCTATTAACACTTTACACATTGCTGTGTCAATTTGGCAATACACTAAGAAATTCACACAACTATGTTTATTGTACATAATAAAATCTACATATGGGTGTATCTTGGTTTGGTTTCTCTCAAGCCTCTGAGTGCTTGTATACAATATTTGGGCTAATATTGTTAGTTCAGTTAAGCTCCTTACTCTTGAATAAGCAATGTATCATTGCATATAAGTAAAACATTACTTCCATAGGTCAGTTCTTGCTTTTCCTAGTGACTTGACTTTTGTTGATGCTCATTGCAAAACACAATTTTAGAAAAAACTTTATTCTTTTGAATTTAAACATTCTAATTAGCAGGGATAATGGGAATTGTTGGTATAAATTTCACTCTAGTAGATCCTATTAAAGTGGTAGCTTCAGACAGAGATAAATATAACATTTTCATCTGTAGTCTTTTACCGTTAAAGATTTGGAGGGTTTATGTCAAAAGAGATACATACTAAATTGGGGTTTCCTTAAACTTGTACAGCATTGACATTTATATGCTAAACATGTACATGTCTCATGGAATGAACTGTACGTTGTAAGGTCTGAAAAGAGTAGAAATGAAATAATATTGTGAACTTTATTCAATATCTACCTCCTCCTTTATTGATCAGTGCAAATGTTTAAACTGACTGAGGCATACCGTCACTTCTGGCTTATACTAAATCCAACATGGGGAGGGATCTGGGTTCTATAAAGTTTATCTATATGAGAATGCTTGACAATCCAGTTTGGTTTAAATTCATATGTATTTTATACCACATCATGATGAGTGAGAAGAAGCCAACTAATAGTCCTGTACCCGAGGATGCCACTTGCTAAGCACATCAACTTTTGAGTTTTACCTAGCCTTTCTTTGTCCACTGCACCACTCATTTTTCATACAGCTCCTCACATTATCTTTTTCCTGCACAGAGCAGCTGCTGATTTTCATATGGCATCGGCCCCCTTCTCTGCGTAACTAACAGGCTCAGTTTGTACAGTGGCCCTGTTTTACTTACAGTGTTAACTGCATGCCCCATTTCTCTGTGTAGTCAGAGATGAAGCAACAAAGATGCACTGCTTAAGAGAAAAAAGTGTCAGCTAAGTTTTTCTTTCTATAAAGTCTCCAAATTTCAATTAAATCTGTCAGTTTTTTTGAGATTTTAGGGTAATTTTTCTGTTGTCGGGGAGGGAGTTTACCCCTGAGTACTGGTATTTCGAAATATCCTTTCTTAGTGAATAACTAGTGTCCTTAACACTAAAACAAAAACATTTTATATAGAACATTTTCATACAAAAAATGTAGCTCAAAGTGCTTTACATAATGAAGAATAGAAAAATAGAAGACACAGTAAGAAAATAAGTCAACATTAATTAACATAGAATAAGAGTAAGGTCCGATGGCCAGGGAGGACAGAAAAAAAAAAAAAACCTCGACTGGAGAAAAAAATTTTAAAATCTGCAAGATTTTATTATTTATACTAGAATTCCTGAAGCCTACGAAAATGCTGAACACATACCTAAAGCAGAAACTTTGTCCATTTTATTCTAATAATGATGAGAAGTGTATAATGTGTGAAGACTTTAGTTCAAATATCAAATAAACATGCACTTTTATTTAAGAATATAACCAAAGGAGGGGAAAAAAGCATTATATTTACATGTGGCTGTCAATGAGTTAAAAACTCAAGCTCAAATGTCAATCAACAGGGAGTTTGCAAGTATTCTTGAATGGCGTAGAGGTAAGAATTGCTGCATTAAACTCAAAGGTTCTGGGTTTGAAACCGGCACTCTGTATTTTGAGTAGTGAGCTGCTGTTACTATTTCTACAATACAGTAATCCCTCGCTATATCGCGCTTTGACTTTCGCGGTTTCACTCTATCGCGGATTTTAAATGTAAGCACATCTAAACATATATCACAGATTTTTCACTGGTTCGCCGCTTTCTGGACAATGGGTCTTTAATTTAGGTTACATGCTTCCTCAGTTTGATTGCCCAGTTGATTTCATACAAGGGACGCTATTGGCGGATGGCTTAGAAGCTACCCAATCAGAGCATGTATTGCATATTAACTAAAACTCCTCAATGCTATAAGATATGCTTCCCGCGCTGTGCTTGTTTGCTTCTCTCTATCTTTCTCGCTCTCTGCCTGACGGAGGGGGTGTGAGCAGAGGGGCTGTTTGCACAGAGGACACGGACGCTCTTCTACAAAATGCCGCTTTATCACGGTGCTTCTGTATACTTTAAAGCATGTATTGATTTTTTGATTGTTTGCTTTTCTTTGCGAGCGCTATCTCTGACATTCTCTGCTCCTGACTCGCTCCTTTATGATGGCGCTCCTTTGAAGATAAGATATGTTTGCTTTCTTTTAATTGTGAGAAAGAACTGTCATCTCTGTCTTGTCATGGAGCACAGTTTAAACGTTTGACTAAAGGGTGTTATTTCATGTCTAGAGGGCTCTAATAATGTTAACAGGGTGGGAGAGTTTATAAGGGCTTAAAATATATAATAATAACCACACAAACATGGTTTCTACTTCGCGGATTTTACCTATCGCGGGTGGGTCTGGAACGCAACCCCCGCGATCGAGGAGGGATTACTGTATAGTAAAAACATGCATTTGATTTGAGTCTGTAACACATGGTATAAATTTTGGCTACTTGTAAAAGATAGCACTTTTTTTTTATTATTTAGTTTTATTCAATCACTACTGTAGCAACAGACAGCTTCTTCAAAGTGCTTTCACCGGCTAATAGAATGCTGTAACGCAGCACAACTCTGCTTGGCACCATAAGTTAGATGGGACTTCCACTTGCAGCTAAAGTCACTTCAGTAAACAAGCTATTTGCCACTCTAGATTTCGCAGCGCTGTGCTGACAGTGTATGTGTCAAAAAGAAGTCTTTGATTTCACTCTGTAACAGCGGGTGTAAAGTTTTTCAAACTGTAAAAGATATTGCTGAAGGCATAGAACCAGACACACACACGCTGGTGAATCATGCCTTAGTATCTTGTTGTCACTTTGTTATTCAGCTTTATTCATGAATAAAAGCACACTTGTTTCGTTATACCTTTGCAAAACTTATTTTATATTCCAGTAACCACTTGAATGAGATTAAAACCATCTCTACCTCTCTCACGCACCCACATCATTATTTGAAAATGCGATGCCAGGTCTTGCCTGTACTCTGCTAAGCTGTACCATTCGAAGTCAACAAGCAGTGTTTGTTTCAATTAAAGGACAAAATTGGTCTGAATTAATTAGAAGTAGGTTTTCTGCGTTATGGTACATGATACTGAAAATGCAGGCAGAGCAGAGTACAAGCAAGATCGGAAAAATGCTATGCCGTTCAATAAACACATTAACAAATCAACAGAAATTACATACAAGAAAATGAATAATACTCATTGAAGAGATGAGTTAACAGGATTTTGAAATTAATATTAGATTTTTCTGAAAGGAAGCGCATTCCAAATTTGAGGGGCTATCACACTGAAAGCTCTGCCACCCGTAGTTACTAACCTGTATTTAGGTACAATGAGTAAGTTAGCAACTGATGATCTTAATGCACGAGCAAGAGTGTAAGGAAGCAGCAGCACAGACAGATAATGAGGGGCTGAACCATGAAGGGTTTTAACGGTGAGAATAATAATTTAATATATGATTCTTAAAGACTGGAAACCAATGCAAATTCATAAAGGACAGGAGTGATGTGAGCATATTTTTTAGTGTGTGTAAGTAGACGAGCAGCAGAATTCTGAACGTATTGTAATCTGTTGATATTTAGTAAGGAGGCCATAAAATAATGCATTGCAATAGTCCAGAAGGGTAGTGATGAAAGCATGAATGAGTGTTTCAGTACCCTTCACACTGAGGAAAGAATGCAGATGAGCAGTGTTACTTTATATAATCATTAAGTTGAGCAGCAGCAACCTTTTCTAAGATCTTAGCCATAAATGGAAGATTAGAGTTTGGGCATTAAAATTTTATCTGTAACCGATCTAATCCAGGTTTTTTTTTTTTAAATAGGGGTTACAACAGCAGTTTTTAAATCTCTTGGAGCAACACAGGTGCAGATACCACAGTTGATATGGCAATACAAGTTGATATAGTAGGGTTAACTTTAGTTAAATAAACTAAAGATTTAGAAGTAGAAATGGTCAACAGAGTTGAGGAATGGTTGGTAGAGAAATCTTGATATGTGGTCATAATTTTTGACTGAAAATAGTCCAAAAACAAATCACAGTGCTCAACAGAGGAATAAGGATTTTTAACGGCAGGTTGACAGTGTGTTAATTATATTAAAAAGAGATCTAGGGTGACAAGTACCAAAGTCAGTAAGGGTAGAATAATATTTTGAACGTGCAGCCGATAAGGCGCATCTGTGTTCCTTCAGGTGTTCAGTGTAAATCAGAGCAAGAACAGCCAGACCAGTCGTCTTCCAGAGCCTTTCCAAGCAGTGACCAGTTTTTTCATGGTATACAATTTTGCTGTAAACCAAGGAGAGTTCCGGGTAGTAAGAACAATCAAGGATTTACTGTAATAGGTGCATAATGATCCAAAATCTGCATAGGGCAAGACAACCCAGAAACATCATGGAGACAGTCATAGAAAAGGATAACTGATTTATATTCTTGATAGTGTGATTATTATTTTAGATTTTAGACTTACTTTAGGCAGGGGATAAGAGAAACTAAATTCAATCAGCTTGTGATCTGAGATACCAATAATAGAACCAGATGTACAAAAATTCTGCAGACAAGTAGAACATACAAGATCCAGAATATGGCATGGGTTGAAAAACAAACATGCTGCACAAAACTGAAAGCATACAGTGCTGAACGCAGCTCACAGGCAGATCGACTGTCAGTATCTGCATGAACATTAAAGTTACCAATCAAAATAACAGCAGTAGGCATGCCACAGACAAGAGTGAGTATTTCATAAAGATGAGAGAGAAAATCTGGCTAAGGCTTAGGAGGCCTGTAAATTAATATAATGTGCAGCGAAGCCTTTTCAGTGATTGTAACAACCAGGTGTTCAAAAGACGTAATGTTTTGAAAATCAACAGTTGTTGCTTAAAGACAATCACGCTGACCCACTGCCAATCCACCACCTTGGCCTGTTAGACAGGGTTTAGATAAGTACATATAACCAGTGGGGCTAAGCGGATTTAGTTTTAAGTAATCCTAGATTTTCCCACATTTCTACAAGGAACAGCGTGTCCATTTTTTTTTTAGAAGTAGAGAAGTCATTGAGGAAAGTTGTTTTATTTGTTAATAACTTGCAGTTCAGGTGAGCATAGTGGAGAGTTAAGTAAGATTGTAATCTTGGTTACTGTGGCAGGTGTCTCAGCCAATTCGTCTGCCTACTCCATCGTCCTGCAGATAGTCTTTTTGAAAAAAGAAAAAAAAAAAAACATGGGTCTAACAGACCAAATCATGGAGATAGTGTCAGCGGATGCAGAGTTAATTTAAAATGACACAGAGGAGGCGGTGTATGTACCACGGTGCATAATTGTGTTGAAGTGTAGTTAATCATCATCATCATCATCAGAAAAAGCAAAATCAGCCGCCACCACATTAGCCAGAACCCATAAACTAACTCCAACTGAGCTGTAAACATGGTCAGCTAAGAAAGTCTTAATCCTAGTCAACTAAGAAAGTAAGGACTTACTCACCAACCATTCTGGCTCAGGGAGAGTACAGGGGAGAGCGCTTGTGGAATATAGGCAGCTAACGGAATAAAATGTTACAAAAATTCCAGCATGAATCCAGTGAGAATCCATCTATAAAACATAAACTGCACGAGCAAGGCTGAGGATGTAGTAACAGCAACAAAGCAAAACAGAGCAAAAAGTCACTGGTGAGAAGTGACAGCCAGATCGCGCATGGCATACTCTCATCCGGAACTTGAATAAGGTAAATAAGAGATGCCTTATGGCTTTTTCTTGTTTTTTTAGCCTCATTGACTTCTTTGACTTTCATTGGAACAGTCAGTCATCATCCAGCCCACTATTTCCTAACACAGGGTCACGGGGTGTCTGCTGGAGCCAATCCTAGCCAACACAGGGCACAAGGCAGGAACAAATTCCTGGGCAGGTCGCCAGCCCCCCACAGGACACACGCACACACTAGGAACAATTTTGGATCACCAGTGCACTACCCTGTATGTCTTTGGACTGTGGGAGGAAACCGGAGCACCCGGAGGAGACCCACGCAGACACAGGGAAAACATTCATTGGAACAGTTATCCTCATTTTGATCAATGGCAACAAGATACTCCAAATGTAGTTAGATGGTAGTCCGTTAAAGGTAGGTAGATGCAAACCTAGGTGTTAGGGATGGGTGGATCGATACTAAAGTATCAATGCTTCTGATGCTGACTTTTTAATTTAAACATCGATGTTCACATTAAAAGTATTTACATATATTTCAAAAATGTGCAAATTTATTAAAAATTATTCTTAAAAAGCTTTGATGGTGAGAACATGATTTAAGTAATGTGTAAAACAGGAGCTGCTTTTCCTTCCACATTTATCGCTCTGCATTCACACTGGCAGTGCTGTGGTCCACCAGCAATGGTAGAAAGAAAGGTAAGTGTTGGTTGAAGTTATTTTATTCCACCGAGTGTACAATAATGAAGCAAAATGTGATACGTGTCAGAAGACGATACGTTATTGCGGCAACACTACAAACACACAAAAGTCAGTCACGTTGCTGAATACACAAAGTTATAATAGGAGGCAATTGGCAGTCTATAAGCCTTCCATAAAGGCAGGCAGTACCCAGGCAACGTTAGTATTATAATCTTATGGAAGTTTGTTGTAGTCGTTTGAATAGAAAATAATCAATGTCTAATTTTCGGAGGAGTATATTTCATTCATAGCTTGATGAATGGGCATGTTTATATCACATTTTCAAACTTAATATTGAGTAAATTGGACATACAGTGGAACCTCGGTTCACGACCATAATTCGTTCCAGAACTCTGGTCGTGAACCAAAGCAATTTCCCCCATAGGATTGTATGTAACACTGAGAAAACCTTGAACAGAGAAAACTAACACTGCAATAGTTCGTGCTATAGCGCTACCAACCCTGGCTAAAAACACTTTTTTTTTTTTTTTTTCTATGATTTTTAAGCACAGGGGAAAAAAACTAGCATTTGAAAAAAATCTGTAATTTAATAAACCACCTAGAAAAGTAACATTGCAAAAATGCACACTACGAACCAATCGCTATAAACAGAAGTGAAAACAAAATCAAGCCCAGTGCATTCTTTAACTGCCTTCCTACTTTATGCGTCCAGCTCTCTCTCTCGCGCTGCCGGTGTGTGCGTGTGTCTCTCTCGTGCTGCCTGTGCATGTGTCTCTCTCTCGTGCTGCCTGTGTGTGTGTGTTTGTGTCTCGCCTGCTTGTGTTTGTGTGTCTCTCTCGCCCGCTGCCTGTGTGTGTATGTCTCTCGCACTGCCTTTGTGTATGTGTCTCTCTCGCGCTGCCGGTGTGTGCGTGTGTCTCTCTCTCGTGCGCGTGTATGTGTGTGTGTCGCGCTTTTTCTCTCTTGCTCGCTGCACAGGAAATGCACAGGGAGAGACTGAACACGTACAAACCGAAAGGGAAACTGGCTTGTTCATATACCAAGTGTGTGGTCGTGAACCGAGGCAAAAGTTTGGCAAACGTTTTGGTCGTAAACCGATTTGTACGTGTACTGAGACGTTCGTGAATCGAGGTTCCACTGTAAATATGTTATCTTTAAATCCCATCCTTAGCTTAAGACCCAATTGTCACTCGGGCTGTAAAAACAACACTAAAAGCAGTAGTCCTGAGTGTTACCCAGGTAACAAAATAGCCACGTCTTTTCCTCTTACCTGTTGGCATGCCTAGCAATAATGGCGTGTCATTAAAAACAAAAGTTTTTCAGCAGTCCATGTGTTGCATGCTCTTGACAGTAACATGAGCATGATGTTGAGGAGCCTTCTATTCAGTCAGTGAAATTGAAATAGACAATGAAGCCAAAAGTGAGTCTGAATCCGAAAATGACACTCGCTCAGTATTTGCATCATTATTATACTTTTTACACTTCCGGCTGCATACTTTTTGCATTTTGCACGTTTTACAGTAAAAAAAAATTTTTTTGAGCCATAAAAATGCAACTCCTTTTATGTTTTTTTTTTTTTTTTCCTAGAAAAAATGTAAGGGTAATGCTTATTCTTGTTCCACAGATCGTTTGTAAGAACTGAACATGTTTAATAATTTCTGTTAATAAACAAGCAAAGAAGTCTGATCAATATTTAATAGGTCTACTAATACAAAATCTTTAAAATGTGACTTTTTGATGTCTACACATACTGTTAGTGTATTCAGGTGCGTAAGGCAGGATCAAGCATGGGTAAAGAGCGTGCCGACAGAAATCTCTCAGTTCAAAAGTTTGTTTTAAAAATTTTGGGGAAATTCAAAGCAAATAGTCCACACTAGAATAAAGTTAAAAGGTTGTTACACTCATAGAATAAAAGGCAAAAAAAAATTGAAAAATGTATCTTCTCTAAACTTAGCTTTTCTTGTCAAACTTTAGTTGTTTTTATACTTAAAGATGCTTTACTACTTCAGTACACAGCGCTGTACATTCAACAGAGCACATTCTTTCATGTTAAAACCATGTGCCCTCCATGCCTTACATATGGCAAGGCAGGTCACTAACTGTGTATAATGTATAGTCAGGGAGGCTAGAAATAGAATATACCAGTTCAATTCAACTTATGGGGATTGTAAGAACCTCCCATAGACTATGCATGTGTAAGCAGACATTCAGTATAACTTAAAGTAAGTTTTTATAGAAAATTAACCATTCTTGCAAGACAGCACTCTGGCTATATCAGTATTGGTATTGGCAGTGCTGGCCTCAGTATCACCCATCACTACTTGGTATCTTATGCCTATACTAATAAAGCAATGAAATATACCTGAGTAATTTCAGATACCTCTGAGAGCAATTGTCCCAAACATTATGGAGCCTTGAAATTGGGGGATCTTGTATAAAAAGTCATTTCTACATCGCATGACCAAAATGTATTCCGTTAAACACATCACTAAGGCAAACTATACCAGAGTAGAAATTGGAGAAATAAACTGAAAAAAATGAATTTTTTCATAAAAAATGAAAAATGGGCTTTCAGTGTGATAGCCCCTCAAATTTGGAATGCGCTTCCTTTCAGAAAAATCTAATAATTTCAAAATCCTGTTAACTCATCTCTTCAATGAGTATTATTCATTTTCTTGTATGTAATTTCTATTGATTTGTTAATGTGTTTATTGAACGGCATAGCATTTTTCCGATCTTGCTTGTACTCTGCTCTGCCTGCATTTTCAGTATCATGTACCATAACGCAGAAAACCTACTTCTAATTAATTCAGACCAATTTTGTCCTTTAATTGAAACAAACACTGCTTGTTGACTTCAAATGGTACAGCTTACATTTTCAATTAAATAAATAAGAGATAAAGAAGAATTTCAACACTTCTGCTTAGTAAAAAAAAAAAAGGCTTGTGTGTTATCCCAGTATCTTCTTGATATTCATCTTAATGAATATTAGTTAGATTTGCAGCTTTTTTAAAGGTTTGCACTGTTTATTATTTGCTTGAGTGTGTCATACAGTATATATATTTGTAATAAACAAGTACATCTTAAGAATTAGGAATGTCTTGCTTGTACACTGGAAACAAAATTGTTTATACAACGTCACATGAGACAAGGCAGTAAAACATCATTTAAAACAAGTCCATGGACATCTAACCTGGCAGTTTTTGGATTGCTTTTGACAGGCACACTTCATGTGCTCCCAGCTCTTAAAACAACGAAAAGTAACAAGCAAAATATACCAAATGATCCAACCGCTTATCCTTAGCGTGCATTCAGCCACCCTAAGCACCCGCACTTCTGCCCCACCCTACAACCACCCCCGTTTATAACGCGAGCGGCAGAGACACGAAGTGGCAAAAAGACAGCTGCTTTGAAATGATAGGGCAGTGAGACAAGCAGAACCGGCAGCTCGCCAGCAGCAGAAAAAAGGCAGATGGTCCAGTGGCATCTCCTTAGCGTGTGTTCAGCTGCACCCCTTTCACAACACGAACAGCGTTATATGTCCTGCGAGAAAGAGATATAACCACGCCTGGGGCTGGAAATAAAGGATGAGTATTGTTTTTGCAAAAGTTTTTAAGTAAAAGTGAAAATAATGCATATGTAACAATTCCCATGAAAATGGCAATCTCTTTAAATTGTATATCCGGTAAATCAAACCCTCGGGTGGGCAAGCGAAGCTAGTATAAATAAATATAAGTTAAATATCATAGCTATATTTGGTTTATACTTTAGCTTTGATTTTGATAAGTTAATTAAATTAGTTTTGATTATGAACATATTAAAAAAATTCCTATTTATTTACGAAAAAAACACGTTAGCTACAATATTTAGAAACAAATGACATTTAGTTCATTAATGAATAAAGAAAAATCGCAAAGAGTGCTGCTGAATCCACAAAATAAATATAGGATGTTTATGGTAGATAAAAATAAAATATGATTATTTCTTATATATAAATAGCCTATTTTAATCAAAATATAATCGTGAAAGTAGTCTAAAAACAATGAGAAAAGCTAAGCCTTTTGAAAGGTTTTTTGACAGATTCATTTTTTTTGTGGTGTAGTAAGTTTTTACATGCAGAATTTTTGACGAAGGAAAAAAAAGTAAATTACATTAATATTATTATTAGGTTGATTTAATTCTATTACCACTACAACATTGTTACAATAAGAATAATGCAAGATGAAAATATACTTAACAAAAACAAACAAATACTATGAAAGTTTCATGATAAAAGTGTTGGTTGCTTTTATGGAGCGAAACGTTCTGGGCATCAACTGGATGATAACATACATACAAAACTGCAAGATTGTTACAGTCTGCTTTAGTTTAGTTTGTCCCCAGCCATAATTTTCTTTAAAATGTGATGTCAGTTGTTTGTGGTTTCAGGTCATACACTGGCAGTATAAACTGTGCTTGATGTAAACTCTCATGTTCAGTGTCATTTTTCACTTTTTATAGCAACATACAAATTAAATGTGTATCTTTCATCATATTTTAGATTTTTCCTTGCAGATTTCAGAAACTGCTAATTATATTAGTATTATCCTTAAGTAAACATTTTTACACTGATTAGCTTGACTTACCAGTATGAATTTTTATGTTTGTGTCATGTCATGTAACAATCATCTGTTCTTTGTCACAGAGACCCGAAATTCCTAGAACGTACCTTGAAGTTGCCTGGAGCACAGCCTCTTGAAGTACTGGAGGCAGTTTATAAGAGTCTGGTCACTGATTGTCCCAAGAATTGGGAGGACTGTGTTGCCTGGGCCAGGAATCACTGGCAATGCCAGTATAACAATAACATTCGTCAACTTCTGCATAACTTTCCACCAGATCAGGTATTTGTTTTATAAAAAAAATAATCTTGTAACATTAGTAGGATAAAAAACAATGTATTAAAAGTTAATTACCCCCTTGATTCTGTCGATGAATTATGGAAAGCATTTTGCTAACTAATAATCATTGAAACAATTAAAATATCGAATAAGCACTGCTGATTGAAGTGGTTTGCCCTTGACATTTCCCTCCCCACTCTGAAGAGCATTTGAATTTTTTAAGTAAAAGAACTAGCATTGTTTGTTCATTTGCTGCTGATTTTTTTTCTGTACATAACTAAACAAACTGGACTTTTTTCTTATGTTATCATTTATAGGTTATTGTCTCCATATAAAATCATTTTACTGCTCTCTGATTTCCTTTATTTCTCTTAAAGAAGCTTATATTTACCTGATTGGTTGTATTTCATTCATTTCCAGTCTTGCTTCATGTTTTTGCAACATCAAATTTCTTAAACTATGCAGTACTTCTCATTCAGTGCCAGTGAATCTCCTTTGAAAATCACAATGAGGACAATCACACTTGACATTGTTTTCCATATGTCACCCTTTACATTCTCATTCTCAGAATTGGCTGTTAGATGTCAAAAATAACAATTAAAAAAAGATCACAATCTTGTTGTCGGCACCAGCAATCAAAAGCATTTAAGCCACTACTGTAGAAGTCCATGACATAGGAGGTAGTATGCTAGCACATCTGCAGGTATTAAAAACCATTTCATATTAGACATTCTTATTGGACAAAGGAAGGCAAGTTAGCTTGGGCTCCCTCGGTTGATGGGTTAAACCTAACCACTTTTAAATGTTATTAAGCTAGTGGTTAGCTCCATAAGAAAATATATTGTATTTGTAAAATTCAAGGGCTCTGAGACCTAAAAAATATTGTTTACATAAGTTGTGGCTTGAAGAGTTGCAGAACTTGTCTTCCATTCTACTCAGAATGTAACAAGTCATTTCAAAGATGAAAAATAAAGTTGATTTATGTGGTGTAGTTAACATTACTTTTACATTTGAAAAATACTATGCTTATTTATGTTATACATCTATAAGATGTAAGAAAATTTTGTTTTGCCCGAATGTCTACTGCTGTTCACCTCCACCTGGGCAAGGATGGGTTCCCAAATATGCATTTTTTTGTTAATATTTTCTGTGTGCAGTGTCAGTACATTGTTTGTGTACAATTTTATCCAAGGTTTAAACAAGGCTTGCATGCTTGTATTTTCCAGAGTCACCACCATAAAATTTTAAGCTGAGCTACCAGATTATGTACAGCCCTTTGCAGAAAAAAGTTAACTGGCATATTGTTTTTTTAATTTGTCAATAAAATTTACTTATATAATATGTATATGGTCTGCGTTGAGAAGGGGTTTTATGCAAACAAAAGTGGAGCAGAAGTAACTGACATGCCACACAAATATCACCACTAGCCAATAGGTTGAACGTTGTACTGAAGAAGAGGCAGGGTACTAAACACGAAAAAAACAGACGTCATTTTATGAAATGGAAAAAAGTCTGGCCAATCTCAAAGAAGAAATGCTGTACTTGAGTGAACTGTGTAAGCAAATGAAACTGCAAAACAAGAGTGCAGAAACATTATGTGCTCTAGGCCCAGCACATAGGAGCAGGTTACGGAGACATTTGCAGCTAGCAATAGTGGTAGCTTTCTTCCACCTAAATTAAAGATTACTTAATATTGCTAGTTCTGAGCTCATTGGTTTTCCATTGTTTTGATTTACAACACACAGGCTATTGGCACGGACTACAATAACTCTTTATGCTGTATTAATTTCCTTATACCCACTACAGTGGTTCACTACAATATATACTTGAATTTCATATTATTCCAACTCATGACCCATTTCGATTCAAAAAGAATACACTTTCCTTTAATATTGAGTTTTGCAGTGATCATCAACAAAAGCTTGGTCACTAAGAAAAACAGCAGGAAATTATCTAATGGCGAAAATGTGTTCTTAAAGTCGCTTCAGTGACCTAATAATTATTATTGCTTGTTATTTGACCAATGCCTTTATCCAAGGTGACTTCCAACATTTCAGATGCAGTTGGTTACATTTCTTTTATTTTTGGAGTACTGACAGGTGAACTGATTTGTTCATGGCCACACAGTGTCAGCAGCAGGATTTGAATCCACATGAATCCTTAGGATATGAAGTCCGAGGTTCAAAGCCTTGACCACCACAACACACTCCCTGCAAATACTATTAGCCTTTGCTTTAAAAAAATTACAAATATTGTATACAGAAAAATACTTGGTTAACTTAGAACTTCTGGTACACCTGATTAATGGCAAAATAATTGCTGCCAATTTTCTTATGAAATTTACCAGGCAAAGGTGGGTATCACAGCCAGCTACTGATATGATATCAAATTTTATTCACCCTCACCTTTTTAGTTTGGTTGTCCTTCACTTGCTTTGATTCCTTTTACCTCTATTTCTGTTTTAGATGATCCGTTTGGTTCACTCATTTATTTTTGCCATTGAAAGTAACACCTGATATCTTTGTTTAATCATGAGTGGGCACCATTTTGCCATAAACATTGGGTGAATAAGATCATAGGCTACAATTACCAACGCTGCTTGCTTGAATTCAGATGATTAGTCACTGCTAATCAGGAACAGAGGACCATAATGATGGCTTTTATTTAACTTTTTGCCTGACATGTTTTAAGGTCTGTCCTTTAAGACTACATTACATAATGTAACTGATTTCTATGGGGTTTTTTTCAGTTATATGTGGCACAGATTTAATTTTTGGAGACATAGTATATTAAACAAAAAATACATTCTCAACTTTTCAGATTGGTTTTAACAGTAGAATCCCTGAAACCTAGGCCACCTTAAGTTCTTTCACATCTCTCCATCAGCGTTTTTTCTTTTGTAAATGTGTCGATCAGCACAAGCAGCAAGTGGCCTGCTATCCCATACCTTTACCCCATCCCATCTCCAACGAAGCTCATTTCAAGCAAAAAGTACTCCTAGCTCAAGGTTCTTCATCTGTGTGTGAGGTGCCTGGAGTTGTATAGGGTAAATCATACAGTATATCGTTATTTGGAACACATGCATTCATGTGTGTTCCATGTCTATGATGATCTGGGTTAAGTGTAGGATGAAAGACAATGCAAGGCAAAGAATGCTGGACACATACCTAAAGCAGAATCTTTTTATATGTTAAATTAATAATGACATGAGTTGTATAATGTGTGAAGAATTTAGTCCAAATATCAAATAAGCATGCACTTTTATTCAAGAATATTACCAAAGTAAAAAAAAAAAATCAATTTTTGAATGTCTGGAGATACTACGGTTTTTTTAAAGGTTGGATGTGGACCAAACAGATATTTACTGCAAATGCTGTAGAGCTAAAGTTGTTGCCAGAGGCGACAACACAAGCAATTTGCTGCACCACCTTAGCCGCACACATGTTTTGGAGTACCATGAATGTATGGAACTAAGATTGGCACCCTCCACGTTCTCGGGTAAAACTGAAAAAGCGGGATGACACTCGGGAGTCAGAAGCGTTTGCTAGCGGTACTGCCTATGACAAAAAGAGGAAGTAGTGGATTAAGATAACCAATGCCATTATAATCCATATAGCTGACATATCAGTGGACAGAAATTGTTAACATTAACAGAAAGTGTAGTTGGTTTACAAAAAATACTTATTAATTTTTTTCTCTTCATTAGTGTCACCCCCTAGAAAACTACTTTATGGGGCCATGCAAACCTGTATTAATACTTGTGTGCACATTAAAAAAATTTTTTTTTTTGGTACAATGTACAATTCTCATGGCAGTGGAATAGGTTATTCTTAGCCAGTCTACTGCAGTAATTGCAGTGGAAAATGTGGTTAACATCCACTCATGCATGGGGAAAAAAAATCCAGTTGAATACCGTGAAACCGGTGTAATTTTGAAAAATACCGTGTTATAGAATTTTGGTCATACCGCCCAGCACTAGTATTTATGGATCCCAAAGCTAATGTCTCATGAGTTGAGTTGTTAGGCCTGTTACGTCGGGGGTACCCTGTATCAATAATAATGCTAGCAGTAAAACTGATGGTCATTTTACCCAGTCTGTGCTTGTATCTATGTCTTAGTTTTAACGGTCAAAGTAAATCCACAATTGTCTCAAAATCGTGAAACTCTTGGCACATATTTGCTGTTGTGAGTATAACCGTAAAACCAACTTTTCTCCCCTTAGAGTGAATTTGGGGTGAATCCAGTCCCATTAATATTAGAACTGATAACAGCCGAATATTGTAACTTTCCTGCAGAGAACACACATAAAGTACATCCAGGTGTGGCAAACAAAAGAAAAAAGAAAGCAAAGTAACATGGAGGATATTAGTTAAAGCAGTGTTTCCCAACCTCGATCCTGGGGACACACTGTGGTTGTAGGTTTTTGTTCCAACCAGATTCCTAATCCATGGCAACACCTGATAGCACTGATCTCATTTAACTAGCTGGTATTATTTTTATTTTATTCTACATTCAGAAAAGCACAGCAGCATGATTTTTACATTTATAAGACATTTAGACATATTCTGCTTTTGCTATAGATTAAATGCTTAACACTCTTTTTTTGTTTTCATTATATTTTGCCGTTTCTCTGAGCAGTTTTTCCCCTTTGTTGTATCTTATTATTGACAATTAAAAATGAGCAGAGCAGACACGCTGGCGAACAAGACTGTATAATCAAAGGCTGCAAGTAATTTAGAATGAGACTAATTAGTAAATGGATTAATTAAACAATTAGAACACCTAGAAAAGTAGAATGAAAATCAAGATGAAAATATTGTTAAGAAAAAAATACATTATTCCCATGTAACTGCTTGGTACATTTATATATATATATATATATATATTACCAAACTTAGTTTTCTAAAATCTATATTGTTCCCAAAACACAGAACTTGGGAAATAATGCATCACTTAATTAACTCAGGTGTCCAATTAAAAACAGAAGCTGTTTGGAACAAAAACCTGCAGCCACAGTGTGCCCCCAGGACCGAGGTTGGGAAGCACTAAGTTAAAGAGCCATATTCGTTGGAGGTTCCTATAGAAATTAAAGAAAATTTGGAGAGGATTTTACTTTCCTTTCTTATTTAAGTCTTATACTGGAGCCTGGGAAGGCATTTTGGCCCTTTTTTCTAATGGATGGTAATATAACACCATTGTCCTCTTGAGAATATCTCTCGGTCAACATAGGAAGTAGAAGACAAGGAAAACTTGCACACTGTGGACTGGTAAGTTCCTAATTATTTTAGAAATGGAATCAAAATTAACTGGAAGAGTTAGGCTCCACATTCCCTTTCCCAATTACAGATATTGTTCATATATGTACAATCTATGTTATATTAAATCTTTTACAAAAGAGATTTATATTTCACTTTGTCTGAGCCTAGCAGGGTCATTCATATAGAATATATATTTACCCTTCCCACATAAAGTCCCTTAAATTGTTTCAAATTCACTTAGATCAGCAGAAATTATGTTGAAACACATCTATTAATATCTCTTAACATGATGTCTTAGAAGATAGAACAGTTTCCTTATACATGTACCAGTTATATTTCTTTATGCAGTTATTTTACTATTGATGAAATTAACACATTAAATTCTTTTTAAAAAACACACTTTTACTTCCTGGCTTTTAGCCCAGTATGATATGTTGACAATGTGTGTACTTTTTATTATGAATTTCTTCAGCTCCTATGTGTTTCTGTTTCTTTTACCCTTTGGTTATTGTGTGTCTGATATGTTGGGTTTTATTGTACAGCACTTTGTTCAAACAAGTGCTTTATAAATAAATAAACCCTATTCTAATGATCAATTCCTTTTCTTAACAGGACTTTCACCTTGGTAATTTATACCATTACTTTTGGCTGAGACCTTTTGCCGGTAGAAAAACATTTTAATTAAAGAGAGAGGCTAAAATATTCAGCTGTAGCCTTCACCTATATAATGTTTCTGGGTCGAGAACAGTTGCAGCACATTCCCGTATCACCAGTCATTTGTTTTAATGTCCTCTATGACTCTATCTTAAACAGGGCAATTTTTTTTTTCTGATGGAGCCTATCCCTTCAGTCATTAGGTACATGGCTATAACAAAATCTGGACAGTTTGCCAGTTCATCATAGAGTAAACACGCATACATACATACACACACACACAGGTATATGTAGCATCGCCGAACCACCTAACCTGCAGGTCTTCGGATTGTGGGATGGAACCCACACGAACATTGGAAGAACATGCAAATTCCATTCAGTTAGTAAGGATGCAAACCTGGTAGCAAAATAAAATGTGACCTAAAATTACAAGGTAATTAAGACATGAAGGAAATAGTATTTGAAGAAGTCTTGTTTGTGAATTATATGTTTGTGTTTAGTAGAAGTTGAAATAAGTAATTTAGTAAAGAGTTCCAACTCTTGACATTTTCATCAGCTTAAGTTTGTATTGAAAGAGTTTTAATGGTCCTTTAAGGTCTTAATTTTCTCTGCTTAAACAGAAAACAAGCTCAGGAGCTCCTTTTTGGTCAGGACCAAAGAGGTGTCCCCATCCATTGGATTTCAGCACCAGTAATGTAAGTGGCCCCTTCTCTGTTTATCTTTTCATTTTATTGTTAAAGAATATTCCACTGCTTCATGATTTCAAACAACTTTTCTTGTTGCTATAGGCCTTGCATATGGACTATATTATTGCAGCAGCCAACTTATTTGCCCAGTCATATGGTATAAAAGGTTCCACAGACAGGGTTACAGTTATCAAGATCCTGGAGTGTATTAAAGTGCCAGAGTTTATTCCAAAGTCAGGAGTCACCATTCATGTATCAGACCAAGATTTGCAAAGTGCTAATGCTTCAATTGGTAAGTTGTTTGCATTTTCATTTTATTAGATGTATAGTACATGGCAGCTGTACCATAGAAATATTTCATAACAGTGCTAGTTGCCTTTTTAAGATAAATGTTAGCTAAGTTGGTTTGATTTTGTAGCAGATCTGCAGTCCACTAAAGTGCAAATTTTATTTTTCTGTTACAGTGCTGCTAGGGAGCAAACTGGTAATGTAGTAGTTACTATTAATGCCTTACTTCCATCTAAGATTTGTAGATGTGGATCATGGGTTAATGTGCCAACTTCACAGAAGCAGGTACTGGACCTAGGGTTAAAACCTAAGCCTCTGGATACGTGATGCAGTAGCATCACTAACAGCTTTAACACTGTGCCAACCACAGTATCTGTTCGTTTTTAGAACCCACTTAATCCAATTTTGTTGTCATGTAGCATAATAGTCTTTCATAGGCTATACAAGTAACAGTCTTGGAAAAGGTGCAGCCTGTGATGTATTCTTTCAAGCAATAAAATTGGTTTTATCAATAGAATATTATATACAGAAACCACTAAGATAGAAGGCAGTGTTAGACTGTGTTTTCAATCTTGTTCCCATGATTCTGACACAAATTAGGTTAAGTCCTGCAGGAGTCCTGCCAGTGTATTTGTCTCAATCAGTGCTGCATCAATTCAGGAGAATTTTTTCCCGAGATTGTTTCATTTGATAGAAAATACTGAAAAATAAACCTCCCACATTTTTTTGTTGTTTGGCATTGACATTTGTAACTGTGTATGTGAATGTCCGCCTAATTTATTCTTTATCAAAAATGCATGAGTGATGCCTGAGACCTCAGGTATCTGTTTTATGGCCATTATATTGCAATTTGTAAACATATTTCATCATGCAGTAGGTAGGTGGTTATCTTTCACATCAGCAACAAAGTAAACAACTTCCAAATTATTTTTTTTTCCATTTTGATTATTTTATTACTGTCATTTTTAATAGTTTTGTTTGTTGCTGGTGCTTTTCAACAGTCCCATCCAGCAGGTACAAAGCAATCTGCATACAGCATCTGGCCTAATGTTTGGTGTGGCTAGCTGTATCCAAAAAACCTAGTTTAAAAATAGTAATTCATACTTTAGCAACAAGTAAAATTATAAAGGCACTTTTAAAGGCTCAAATATTGTAATCCCACATCATCTTTGTGTGCTGCCTTTTCATTTCTGTAGCACTAAAATTACATCAGCAAGATTTTTTGGGGGGTCCAGCAGGAACACATTTCCCTGCAGCAAATCACTTAACACAAAAGCTCAAACATAAGAGATTGCTACAAGAGAAACTGTTTTTTTTTTTTGGTTTTTTTTTTGCTGCATTAATGTTTCTTCAAGTGTGTAATTCAGTTGGAATGTTCACTGGTAATGTAAAATGATAACAAACCTATAGTATGCCTATTGTAAAAATTTTCCACTAGTCACACTGATAATATCTCAAAGGATGTTGAGGAGCTGTAAATGTAGAAATTTTCTTTTGACTCTTTTAATATGGCGAGTGAAAGCTACAAGTGCTAAGAGGTTTTTTTTTGCGCTAATTACTTTTTCAGCATAAAGCATGTATACTCTTAAGTGTTTAACTCTGCCTCTATTTTGGCCGTTTTCTGTTACTTTGATTTAAGTGGCCACAAATTCTTTATACTTGTTTATATGCATATACATGTTTTACACATCAAAATGGACAGGCATTTATTCCTCTTTCAGAATATTTGCATCTTTATAAGGAATTATGTTTGTATATAAAAAGTCAATCATGGTTTTTATCAAAACATACCCTTTGAATACTACTCTTATTAGCATAAATGTTGGAATAAGCTTTTCAACACCATAAAAGTGATAGACTATGTATAAACAATCGACAAATGAATGTTATATCTACGGCTAATATCTATTTTTATTGTTTTCAAGTAAACAAAGAAATACTTTTCAGCTTTTTGCTGTGTTCAGGTAAATGCCAACATATGTCCAAATGAAGGCCAAGCATTGCTGTTTTAGAAATCATACGTCTGGTGAAGGAACTATGCTGTGAGGAGAAACTACATCACAATAAAATTGCAAAATCCAATTTTATTTATTTTTTTAACCAAAAAATGCACTTTAAAAAAGTAACATTTATTGTTGGAATATACTTCCAAACGCCACAAAGACAACACATAATGCATATCCAGATGTCTAGGAACAACCGGAAAAAAACTTGTGAAATGCAAGCAAACAATTTGTAGAATTTTACTTTTGAAGCCGTAAAAAAGTTTTTCTTCCACCGTCTTTACTGTTTTCAAATAAATCACCATATAAAGAACTTTCTTACTGAAAAGCATATACTCTGCTTATTTACAGTGGTGTGAAAAACTATTTGCCCCCTTCCTGATTTCTTATTCTTTTGCATGTTTGTCACACAAAATGTTTCTGATCATCAAACACATTTAACCATTAGTCAAATATAACACAAGTAAACACAAAATGCAGTTTTTAAATGATGGTTTTATTATTTAGGGAGAAAAAATCCAAACCTACATGGCCCTGTGTGAAAAAGTAATTGCCCCCTGAACCTAATAACTGGTTGGGCCACCCTTAGCAGCAATAACTGCAATCAAGCATTTGCGATAACTTGCAATGAGTCTTTTACAGCGCTCTGGAGGAATTTTGGCCCACTCATCTTTGCAGAATTGTTGTAATTCAGCTTTATTTGAGGGGTTTCTAGCATGAACCGCCTTTTTAAGGTCATGCTATAGCATCTCAATTGGATTCAGGTCAGGACTTTGACTAGGCCACTCCAAAGTCTTAGTTTTGTTTTTCTTCAGCCATTCAGAGGTGGATTTGCTGGTGTGTTTTGGGTCATTGTCCTGTTGCAGCACCCAAGATCGCTTCAGCTTGAGTTGACGAACAGATGGCGGACATTCTCCTTCAGGATTTTTTGGTAGACAGTAGAATTCATGGTTCCATCTATCACAGCAAGCGTTCCAGGTCCTGAAGCAGCAAAACAACCCCAGACCATCACACTACCACCACCATATTTTACTGTTGGTATGATGTTCTTTTTCTGAAATGCTGTGTTCCTTTTACGCCAGATGTAACGGACATTTGCCTTTCAAAAAGTTCAACTTTTGTCTCATCAGTCCACAAGGTATTTTCCCAAAAGTCTTGGCAATCATTGAGATGTTTCTTAGAAAAATTGAGACGAGCCCTAATGTTCTTTTTGCTTAACAGTGGTTTGCATCTTGGAAATCTGCCATGCAGGCCGTTTTTGCCCAGTCTCTTTCTTATGGTGGAGTCGTGAACACTGACCTTAATTGAGGCAAGTGAGGCCTGCAGTTCTTTAGACGTTGTCCTGGGGTCTTTGTGACCTGTCGGATGAGTCGTCTCTGCGCTCTTGGGGTAATTTTGGTCGGCCAGCCACTCCTGGGAAGGTTCACCACTGTTCCATGTTTTTGCCATTTGTGGATAATGGCTCTCACTGTGGTTCGCTGGAGTCCCAACGCTTTAGAAATGGCTTTATAACCTTTACCAGACTGATAGATCTCAATTACTTCTGTTCTCATTTGTTCCTGAATTTCTTTGGATCTTGGCATGATGTCTAGCTTTTGAGGTGCTTTTGGTCTACTTCTCTGTGTCACGCAACTCATATTTAAGTGATTTCTTGATTGAAACAGGTGTGGCAGTAATCAGGCCTGGGGGTGGCTACGGAAATTGAACTCAGGTGTGATACACCACCGTTAGGTTATTTTTTAACAAGGGGGCAATTACTTTTTCACACAGGGCCATGTAGGTTTGAATTTTTTTTCTCCCTAAATAATAAAACCATCATTTAAAAACTGCATTTTGTGTTTACTTGTGTTATATTTGACTAATGGTTAAATGTGTTTGATGATCAGAAACATTTTGTGTGACAAACATGCAAAAGAATAAGAAATCAGGAAGGGGGCAAATAGTTTTTCACACCACTGTATGTGAAGACCATAACTTGTGCTTTCAGAATATATAACTGAAGAAGGAATTATACTGTGTGCATAAATTATACCACAAAAATGGTGTCATTCATCATCGTCGTTGTAATTTAGTTTTTTCCTTGTAGTGTTTTAAGTTCAGGAATATTGGAAATGAATGCCCTGGGAAGAACAAACATTAAGAGATTTTTTTTTTTTTAATTTATATAATAAAGGTCATTATACTTTATTATGAAAATAGTTTTGCAAAACCTAATTTTACCCTCTCCAAATTATAAAAAGTTAGAAATACTATAACTATTTTCAATTCAAAATAGTTTTACTCAAAAAAAATTAAAGGAACACTTTGAAAATGCATCAGATCTCAATGGGGGAAAAAAAATCATGCTGGATATCTGTACTGATATGAACTGGGTAATGTTAGGAATGAAAGGATCCATCTTTTGATGGAACTAAAAATTACCAGCCTACAGAGGGCTGAATTCAAACACACTCCAAAAATCAAAGTGAAAAAATTATGGGGCAGGCTATAAATTTTACCGAAATTTCATTACAGTAGGTTAGTCGTACTCAGTAGTTTTTTATGGCCACCATCTGCTTGTATGCATATCTGACAATATTGGGCATGCTCCTAATGAGATGACGGATGGTGTCCTGGGGGATCCCCTCCCAGATCTGGACCAGGGCATCACTGAGCTCCTGGACTTTCTGAGGTGCAACCTGGCAGCGTTGGATGAACGGAAATATATCGTCCCAGAGGTGTTCTATTGGATTTAGGTCAGTTAAGCATGGGGGCCAGTCAATGGTATCAATTCCTTCATCCTCCAGGAACTCCCTGCATACTTTTGCCTCATGAAGCCAGGCATTGTCGTACACCAGGAGGAACCCAGGACTCACTGCACCAATGTTAGAGTCTGACAGTTGGTTCAAGGATTTCATCCCGATACCTTATGGCAGTCAAGGTGCCATTGTCTAGATTGTTAGAGGTCTGTGCATTCCATGGATATGCCTCCCCAGGTCTTTACTGACCCACCACCAAATCGGTCATGTTGAACGATGTTACAGGCAGCATAATGTTCTCCATGGGTTCTCCAGACCCTTTCACATCTGTCACATGTACTCAGGGTGAACCTGGTCTCATTCCTGAAAAGCACAAGGCGCCAGTGGTGGACTTGCCAATTGTGGTATTCTTTGGCAAATGCCAGTCAAGCTCAATGGTGCCGGCCAGTAAGCACAGGGCCCATCAGAGACCGCCCTCATAATGTCTGTTTCTAATTGTTTGGTCAGACACATTCACACCAGTGGCCTGCTAGAGGTCATTTTGCAGGGCTTTGGCAGTGCTCATCCTGTTCCTCCTTGACCAAAGGAGCAGATACCGGTCCTGCTAATGCGTTAAGGACCTTCTATAGCTCCATCCAGCTCTCCTAGAGTAACTGCCTGTCTCCTGGAATCTCTTCCATCCCCTTGAGACTGTGCTGGGAGACACAGAAAACCTTCTGGCAAATGGCATGTATTGATGTGCCATTCTGGAGAAGTTGGACTACCTGTGCAACCTCTGTAGGGTCCAGGTATTGCCTCAGGCTACCGGTATGACACTGACCATAGCCAAATACAAATAAAGCTAGTGAAAAAACAGTAAACAATAATTGCCCCTCTAGTGCACATGTTATTAATTTCATTAACACCAAAGTAGCTGAAACTGATTAACCACCTCCGCAACTTAACTGACCAGATCAATATCCCAGAAGCTTCATTTACTTGATGCTATACTCTGATTAAAAAGTGTTCCTTTAATTTTTTGAGCAGTATATATGTATTCATACTCATGTAAGGATAATTTTACAAGATATGTAAGCTCTGAGTAATAAATATGTACATATACAAAATAAAAACAGCTAAAAACATACTAAATGCGGAGTATTAGCAGTTAACTATACATTAAGAAAGAAAAAGCATGTATGCCTCAGTTGCATCACTGATATCCTGGAATAAGGTAGAATTTCCCTTGACTACAAGTAGAACAACCCTTGAGAGTATCATAGATACAAAAGCTGAAGAAATCTTCATCAGATCGATTACTTTTGTTTTTCTCTGTTACTAGGGGGCTTTGCCCCCTGCTCGATTCGCTCGGCAAAATGTTTGGTTTACCGGATACACACTTTTTTAAGATTTTTTTTTTCTTTGAATTGTTGCTATTTCAATAGTTTCACTTTTATTTCAGAACTTCTGTAAAAACAATATTTGGAATCTTTTGTGTCCCAATATGCTGAATCTTTTAAATGAGGTTCGTGACACATGTGTTTGACTTGTTACCATAATTCAGGATAGGTTTCTCTGTTTGGAATTTTAGCACAGACAAAACGATCTACATCATCAGCAGTTAATAATTTTTTTTGCAAAGTAACCAATAAATGCATGTGAGTTAAACCACATTTTTGAAATTCTCTGATTTAAACTTCAAAGCCTTACAATATTTACATCTGACATATCCCCTGTGTTGATCTATTCAATCTCTATTCGCCTTTTCATTATTTGTCCGAGTAATAATTTCTCTTTGTTTGCGCTAATGCGATGTTTACTCTCTTTGTTTTGACACTCGTTTTTTTCTGCTTTCATATTCTATATCTTGCACTGCATGTGTTTCGTGCTGTTTTTTTTTTTTGTTTTTTTTTTTTGAGTCTTTTGAATTCCAGTTTTCATTATTTCTAACCTGCTCCACATGTGTTTGGCCCCCTTGTTTTTTTAACCTTTTTATGACATTTTACTTTGTTTTCTACTCTGTCTTATACCTGACTTCGGCCTTGTCCTGCTTTTTTTTCCAGTGACACCTGGTCCGTGGTGATTATTTTCCCTGTTTTGAATAATAATTTCCGTTTGTCTGCGGTACTGCAATCTTTACTTTCTTTTTTAAAATTTCTAATTTTCCTGCTTTCATATCTTTAACTTTCTCCACTTTTTTTTTTTTTTTTAACCCTTTCGAATTCCACTGCTTTCATAATCTCTAACCTGCTCTGCATGTGTATAGAGCTAACATTTGTGAACGTCTTTATGAAGTTCTACTTTGTGTTTTACTCTGTCTTTTAATTCAGTGCCTGATTGGAAGTGCTTTGTTTCAATTCCACTTGTTACGGGCTGATAATTACTTCCCTTATTTTCTGAATTTGTACCTAGGTTATTTTTTCTTTTTTGCTCTTTTTTTCTCTCCCAATGCTTTTGAGTCTGTCTTCTCACACTGCTTTTTTTCTCCGCTTAGTCGGTGACGTTTCATTTATAACGTATTGTTCTTATACGCTTTGTATGTTCTGAGACCCTTGATCCCTGTGTGCTCAAATCCTTCACACGACTGAATGTTTTGCTGCCCATTTTCTGTAAGCGGGGCGTGTCTTACAAGAATCTCATGTATGTCATCGCGAGATGGTCCTGGGTCAATCTCTTGGCACAATGTCTCACGTTTAAGGTCCCAGCAAGACGCTCCATGACCAATCTCTTTTGTCTCCTGGTCATTCCCTCCCTCGGGATTATTTTTTTTTTATAATAGAGAGATAATACTTAAAGCTTTTTGGTTAAATTTTAGGCTTTTTTGTGAATGTTATTCTTGTCAAATTATTGTTCCTAAAATGAATGCCTCTTTTATATCTGCCTGGCTCAGTGGAATTTTGTAAACAAAGATGTGCTTTCTTCTTTTGGTTTTCTTTAAAAGTCTTGTGAGATCTTGGTGGTGTAAAGATTAAGCTGTACCTTGTTTGAAAGGGCAGAACCTGGAGAATTTAGAGATCCAATTGGACATAAGGCAGTCATTTTGATTTTCAAGTAGGCAATCCAGTGGGTAGAAGGAAATGCAAACTTTGAAGCATTCATACTGAAGTTGCCTTGTAAACCATGATTCATTGGAGACAATGAAAGGCAGTGTTTGGGATTTGAAATGCTCCTCTATTTAGTTCTGCCCATGAAACAGAGCCTGACCAAAGTTATAAATTTACAAAAGGGGTGCAGGTGTGGCTGGGGGCATGGTTTAGTTCAGGGTTCCCAAACTGAAACACTTAAGTTCGGTTGTGAGCAAATAGAAAGGGTACAGACACAAGCAGTATGCCATTTTTGACAGCAAACTATTCAGGTTTATGTGTAGTACTTTGTAAACTTTTTTTTTTCACATAAGAAATAAGTAGTGTGCACTAGCGATAACTAGAAATTGGAGCGGAGCAGAGAGAGTTAATCATTTACAGATTGATTAAACTTTAATAAACAATTTAGAAATTACTGTTATCTTCCTGAAGAACTTTATATTTAATATATCCCATGTTCCAAGTGTTTTACAGAAATTCAGAAAGAACAGGGTATATACAACATTGTATACAAATATCTGCATCAAATACTGAGCAAAAGTAAATAAAGAAAATAGCACTGAAATAAAATATTCCAATAAACCAGAATAAAATATAAAAATGCAAATACTATAAGAAACCGCTGAACAAATAACATGACTTGTGGTACAAAGAGGTTAAACTGAAAGAATGGTCCGAAAGAAAGTGTTAGTTAAATGTCTTTTTGAACAAATGAGGTTCAAGTTTTTTTTTTTAAATAATGATTGAGTCAGGTGTTCTGATTAATTTAGGTTGTCCCCAATTCTGAGTGGTACTGAGCATAAGGCTTTTGTCAGGTTATTTTGGGACATTTAATTTCTGTGTTTAGTGTACTCTTAGATCGACTTAAAGTCTGCGTAGATTTCTCTTGCTCAATTGGAAGAATCCTAACCCACTTCTGTTAAGTCAGTGGGTAAGTGATGTTATATACTATTTGAAATTGGAAAAAATCTAATTCTGTCTTAGAGGTTCTGTTCAAAACTTTTTTAAAAATTTGGTAAGATCTAATCAATAATATTTTAAGCACTTATATTGGGGAGAAAGACTTCTTTCCCTCTATGCTACTCTTAATGTTTTACTGTCTCATGGGTGAGGGTTGAAGTGAATTTAGTTTTGTTAAGTTTGCCTAGATTTTATTAAATTTTACATGCTATAAAAAAATAATAAATGTTAAAAAAAAATAATAATTTTTTATGTGTGTTTGCATTCATTTCAGTCTCACCTTGTAGAAATTAACACTTTTTATTCATGGTCTCCGCAATTTAAGCCAGTGTAATGTTTGGGACCTAGCAATGTTGAGTATATTTAAAGCAGTCATATTTAGTATTTTTAGCAACTTTTGTTGCATATCCCTGCAACTGCTTGAAGTCTACAATTCAACACCAGGTGCTGAGTATCTTCTCTGGTGATGCTCTGCCAAGCCTCTGATGCAGCCATCTTCATCCCCTGCTGGTGTCGGGGGGGCTTGTCCGCTTAAGTTTTTTCAGCATATGGGAGGTATGCTCAGTTGAATTTGAACAGGGTTACTGGCTTGTCCATGTAAGTATCTTCAATTTTGTAGCTTTCAAAATCTCCTGTGTTGGCTTAGCAGTATTTTTGCGATCATTATCTTGTTGTTGTAGTAGTCCCTTCCAGTGTGTTCGAGTGACATCGCTCCTCATTATTTAAAGTCCAGACTAGAGTAGTTTACTTTGAGGGTTTGATTTTTACTACCCCTCAAAGGCACCACATGGAGTACACAGTAATCACTACTATTGATGTTCTCATAGGCAATAGGTTAAAGCAACAAGTCTGCCAAAACAAATACATAAGACATGTTGTGAAACATACAAACCTTATCCTGAGTTGGTTGTCGGTGGCTCAGTAATGAGGACATCTTTGTTAAGCTCAGCTGGCTGTCAAGACCAGGTTTTTTTTTGTTTTTTTTTTTAAACATAGGGAGGACGCAGCAACTTTTACAGCCGGTTTGTGTGCCCTTGGGCTTCATGCATTATGGCGTGCGTAGAATTCACACTATATCATGACGTAAGCACAAAAGCTGAAATGTGCTTACGTACCGAAAAATCCAGATGCAGGAATCTGTGCATTCTCCAACTTCTGCTTTCTTCAGCTACATAAATCCCGGTCAGCATGAAAAGTAACACTTGCACGTGCATGCTGTCCCGCCCCAACTGCTCCCAGAATTACGCCTCTTTGAATATGCAAATCAATATAAATAGCCCTTAAGTTGAGCGTTCTGTGAAAAGCATGGGGGAAAATATAAGAATTTCAGTGAATACCAAGTGCAGGTAAAGGAAAAACATACTATTTGTTGATTTAAACAGTGGTATAATCAACAAAAGGAAGTTGATCGAGTGACATAGCGTGTCGGAGAAACTCGAAAGCTCAAGTTCACAAAGTCGCACAATGCCAAAATAAAACAGAAGTCACACATCAAACTCACCGTGAAAAGGCGAGTCGTAGCCCACTGTCTGAGTGTCATATGAAAGCTTATTAGGGTACAGAAAGAAAAAAAAATAGGCACACCGTGGGGAAAAAAGCAAGAAATGTCAACTTTAATCTCGAAATTTTCACTTTAATCACGTAATTTATTTTGTCATTAAAGTAGAACATCATAAACGTCATCTTAAAATCATTTAATTTACTAGTTTCTCAAGTCCCATCGTAACTAAAGCAGCATGTTAAATGCTTTGTTTTGTATTTGATCTTCTATGTGCTCTGCGTGTGTGAATCACTACATGCTTCCGTTCTTTCTCTTTCTCCGACAGGACACGGACACAGATTCCATTATATTCATGATATTACAGCTCTCTGAATAATTAAAATACTGAGATGTATACATGATATGTTCATGATAATTGGTTTGAAAGCATGTTATTAAACATGGGAACACGATGGCACAGTGATTGTTCATGTCTCACACAAGATGCTGCTGCGCCATGCGCGTCCTTCAATGAAATTAATTTATTGTAGCAACACTGTCTCTTTCAAATGTACTAACCTCCAATTCCTGTCGTTGCTTTTCTTTCCCCAAATACCCAATCGCCACACAATCAGCTCTGTAATAGACATTAAGCCATCTGTAAGCTTACAACAACGATTATTCAAAACTTTTAAGGAACATTGAAATATCTTCATGGTACGTGTTTAATTATTCTATCCTTCTATCCTTCCAGTGTTGCGCCAGCCACAGTAAATATACAGCGCGAGGCAGGTACAGTACATGAACTTGCTAGCGCTGCGGCACTGTGTCCTCGCATGTTTAATTATTAACAATAAATATTTAAATGAAGTTAGTTATATCTGTATAATCAACATATTTTGCTGCATTTCATCTTAAAAATGACATCGTCATCATATGTAAATACGCGCTTTATAAGTTGTGCAATATTATAACTGTAGTGCAAGTTCACAGTGGGGTAATTGTACTTATAAGTACAAACAGTTCTACTAGGAGCAATTGATTGAGTGTGTTTATAGTTCTTGGGATGAAACCATTTCTGAACCGTGAGGTCTGCACAGGATAGGCTTTGAAACGTTTTGCCGTGGCTGAGGCAGCATATGCTTGATACTGTATACCGATAATTCTCTTTCTGACCAACTGCTGCTGTGATTCCCCACTCCGATACAGTGATAAAAATACTCTGAGTGGTGCAGTGAGAGTAATATGGAAAAAGATGATCCGCTGTGGCAACCCCTAATGGGAGCAGCTGAAAGAAGGTGCAGTGAGAGTAATAACGCTAAAGCAGTTATGGTATTTGGAATACTATGGCTATTCCGTGGACCATTATATTGTTACAGGTTAATTACAATCAGACGCATTACACTAATAAACAATATGCGGTTAACTTCAGTGTATTTATAAAGCCGCATCAGGAAAAGAGAGAATAACCACACAGGAACAGTAGCACTGCTTTGACGCTGATTGCCACCAGTCTGCAAAACCGAGCAGGGAACTTGCGTATGAGAGGGTATGAGGTACCATGGAAATGTGCATGGCTTTACGCCAAGTGTAGGTTTTATACGTCGCAATTTGAACGTGGAAACGTTGTTATGCAACATTTCTGTGTGTACGCACCATTTATACATGAGGCCCTTGGCGGTTCATGTTCATGGATGCTGCACAGCATTGAAGATAATAAGGGAAGCTGTGAAGTTTTCTTCCAAATTCAAAATTGTAAAAACATTCTTATGAATAAGTTTTCATAAAAAAGCACTATTCGCACTTTGCCAAATGTTTTATTAGGATTTGCGCCCGTATAGGTTGGGAGACCAAATAAAGTGGCATGAAAATGTATTGCATGCAATTGTGTGTGTGGATTTTTTTGAGTTTCATCATAACAATTGTATATATGAAAATGGTGATAAATCTTTTATGTTTCAGTATAATGTTGGCATGACAAGTTCCACTGTTTCATTTTAAGATGTCTTTAATTGTAACTTGGTTTGGATGGTTAATTGTCCCTTTAAGAGTTTTCTAGTGTTCATCTCTTCTGAAACTGGACTTTATTTTTCAGATGATTCTAGGTTGGAAGAGCTAAAATCTATTTTACCCAAGCCCGATGCCTTAACCAATCTTAGGATGACATCGATTGACTTTGAGAAGGTAGGGCTATAGTACTGTTATAACTATTAAGTATTACTTGATCTTTCAAGTGTTAAATATTAAATCTAACTGGATGTGGGGTTTTTTTTTTTGTTTTGTGTTTTTTTTTTTTTTTTTTTTTTTTAGTACTGATTAATTTTGCAGCCACAGGAACAAAATACTTGATAGATTTAAGACGTGCCCTAGTGAATACAAGTTTTCATCAATATGCTAACAACCCAATTGTATTTCATTTACTCAGAATATGGAACCAATGTAGGAAGCACTTCATTTTGATTATGTACCAAATTAACATCATTGTGGTCTAAAATTTTTAAATGCCTTTCTGACGGTCTTGGTGTCAACAATCACTCCTAATCCACTAACAGCTATGTTTGGTATGCCTCCAGAGGGGCCTAATGTGGAAAAGGACAAACAAACTGTAATTGCCTTTACAGTACATCCGGAAAGTATTCATAGCACATCACCTTTTCCACATTTTGTTATGTTACAGCCTTATTCCAAAATGGATTAAATTAATTTTTTCCTCAGATTTCTACACACAACACCCCATAATGACAACGTGAAAAATTTTACTTGAGGTTTTTGCAAATTTATTAAAAATAAAAAAACTGAGAAATCACTTGTATATAAGTATTCACAGCCTTTGCTCAATACTTTGTAGATGCACCTTCGGCAGCAATTACAGCCTCAAGTCTTTTTGAATATGATGCCACAAGCTTGGCACACCTATCCTTGGCCATTTTCGCCCATTCCTTTTTGCAGCACCTCAAGCTCCATTAAGTTGGATGGGAAGCGTCGGTGCACAGCCATTTTAAGATCTCTCCAGAGATGTTCAATCGGATTCAAGTCTGGGCTCTGGCTGGGCCACTCAAGGACATTCACAGAGTTGTCCTGAAGCCACTCCTTTGATATCTTGGCTGTGTGCTTAGGGTCGTTGTCTTGCTGAAAGATGAACCGTTGTCCCAGTCTGAGGTCAAGAGCGCTCTGGAGCAGGTTTTTATCCAGGATGTCTCTGTACATTGCTGCAGTCATCTTTCCCTTTATCCTGACTGGTCTCCCAGTCCCTACTGCTGAAAACATCCCCACAGCATGATGCTGCCACCACCATGCTTCACTGTAGGGATGGTATTGGCCTGGTGATGAGCGGTGCCTGGTTTCCTCCAAGCGTGGCGCCTGGCATTCACACCAAAGAGTTCAATCTTTGTCTCATCAGACCAGAGAATTTTGTTTCTCATGGTCTGAGAATCCTTCAGGTGCCTTTTGGCAGACTCCAGGCGGGCTGCCATATGCCTTTTACTAAGGAGTGGCTTCCGTCTGGCCAGTCCACCATACAGGCCTGATTGGTGGATTGCTGCAGAGATGGATGTCCTTCTGGAAGGTTCTCCTCTCTCCACAGAGGACCTCTGGAGCTCTGACAGAGTGACCATCGGGTTCTTGGTCACCTCCCTGACTAAGGTCCTTCTCCCCCGATCGCTCAGTTTAGATGGCTGGCCAGCTCTAGGAAGAGTCCTGGTGGTTTCGAACTTCTTCCACTTACGGATGATGGAGGCCACTGTGCTCATTGGGACCTTCAAAGCAGTAGAAATTTTTCTGTAACCTTCCCCAGATTTGTGCCTCGAGACAATCCTGTCTCGGAGGTCTACAGACAATTCCTTTGATTTCATGCTTGGTTTGTGCTCTGACATGAACTGTCAACTGTGGTGGGACCTTATATAGACAAGTTTGTGCCTTTCCAAATCATGTCCAATCAACTGAATTTACCACAGGTGGACTCCAGTTAAGCTTCAAAAACATCTCAAGGATGATCAGGGGAAACAGGATGCACCTGAGCTCAATTTTGAGCTTCATGGCAAAGGCTGTGAATACTTACGTACATGTGCATTCTCAGTTATTTTATTTTTAATAAATTTGCAAAAATCATTTTTGACGTTGTCATTATGGGGTATTTGGTGTAAAATTCTGAGGAAAAAAATGAATTTAATCCATTTTGGAATAAGGCTGTAACATAACAAAATGTGGAAAAAGTGATGCGCTGTGCTACACTACTAGCACATAGACTTATCTTGCTCAGCTGAAACTTTTAAGTCAGTGGGTAACAAAAATTGTATATTATTTGAAATTCTCAATTAGTTGATCTTTTTAAAACCTGAAAGGATCTAATCAATAACATTTTAGAATAAGCTTATATTTTGGGGAAAAGGGTTCTCCCTCTTTTCTACTCCTAAAGTTTTACTCTGTCTGTTGGCCTTCCTCTACTTCTCTTGGGTGGGTGTTGAATTGTATTTGGCTTTGGTAAATTTGACTTGTTTGTATGGAACCAAGGTTATTATAGTTTTGCCTTTTTATATTAGTTTTTATTTCTATATTTTTTCTGACCTTACTTGGAAATTCAGTTTAGTTTTAGTTTTCCTTCATCATGTATTTTTAGTTTTTATTTCACACAGACATTTCTATTTTATTTTTATATATATTAGTTTCAGTTTTAGTAATTATGGCATAGAGTGCCTAGTTTTGTGTCACAGTCAGACAGAACTGTACACTTAACAGATTTGGATATGAGTTTAATGTTAGTGGAGGCTTACTATACTGCCTGGTTTACTATCCGTTTTTGTCTGATAAAAACAAGCATAATCAAAACTTGACACTGAATATGAACGATTTTACACAATTTTATAATTAAAAAAAAATTTTCTTGAAAATCACAGGGGCTTAGGAAGAACAGGGCTCTTAGACTTGAATCAGTGTGCAGATCCCACTTAGTTATATTGAGGGAAACAAAGAACAACAAGCTTGCAGTGTCAAGGTTAGGGGTGGTGAGTCTTAAATAGCCCACCATAAGAACAGTAAACCCATAACGAGCATGGCAAGAGCAGGTAATAAGAGTATGGACAGGCACAAAACAACAGATATCTGATATCAAGAACAACATATACATTATCTTAACCTGTTTATCCAGACTAGGATTGCAGGAAACCTAGAACCTACTGCAGCAGGTTTGGATGCAAGGCAGGAAAAATCCCTGGTATGCAATATGTATGATATGGCTGATGTTAAAAACAAAAAGAATATGATATTTCAACTATCTATTTTGAGAGAGAGAGAAAAAAAACATTGAAAAAAGGGAGACAAGTATTTTAAAATATAATTCTGCTAATGAATTACTTTCACAATATCAGGTATTTTGAGTTGTGAATATATATTAAAATGATAAATTTAATAAATATGGAATAAATACAAAAACCCATTAGTAGTTTTTCATCACTTGTCAGGCTCTACCTTTGTTTGCATCGCTTCATTGTTAAATGATGTTTTTAAAGCAAAAGTGATTGGTCAGTAACAATATGCTGATCTTGTATGATGACCAAGTCAGTATCTCGATTAGTGGCATTTTATTTTCAAAAACCGGGAGTGGTCTCCCCTCAACTTTCTTGTATACTCAGATATGGGGATGGATATTTGAAGAGTAAACCGCAAGACAATGACTATATTTTTATATTATGTACATTAAGGAACCATCAACAACAAATCAAATTAATAATATATTGATCAATTATTATAAAAGTAAAGTTGAATAAATCAGACTCTGCAGCATAAATAAAAAACATCGAGTATGTGTTCAGGTAAAGTACCACTTCCGGGTGATGGATTTGGCCCAAAAGTTAATTGAGATCTGCAATTATGGTGTAACAACCACATGCCAAACTTCATCCATCTATCTAGTTGCGCTTTTGAGTTATCGTATAGGCTACATACAGACACACGCACACACAATTCCAAAAAACAGTATTATTGGACACTGGTTAGTCTATAACGTTAAGATTCATCAAAATATCAAGGTCGAATTTTTTCATGTTTACTATACCTTCTCTATACTCCGTATATGAGAAAGTAAAAACGATTTCTCCTGCTGAAGTAGCAGGTGAATTGCTGTCAACCAAAAGCAGACACCTGATCACTCGTGATTTTTCTATCCAAATGGTAAACATTTTGTTGACCGGCACATTCTAATTTCAGCCATTTGAATTACATCTTGATATACAACAAGCACAAAGAAAGGCGGCACACAAACCGCTTTCTATTTCTCACGCTTTACGCACCCGCACTCAGCTCTCTCTGTCACCGCAAATGCTGTGTGAACAGCCGCCGTTCACTGGATGAATATGTGCGGGCGGCTCGTGGTGGATGACTCTGTTTTAGAGTTAAAAGAGTGAAAAGGTTTAAAGACTATCGGTAAGAATATTCATTCAAAAATGAAAACTAAAAATATTTTAGTAAATTATTTTTATTTCAGTTAGTCTTTCCAGCTACTTTAATAGTTTCGTTTAGTTTTAGTTTTTCATTTCAGTTTTGTTAATTATTTTATTTCAGTTTACGAAAATGTTTTTTTAACAGTAGTTTCAGTTTTGATTTTAGTTTTCGTTAACTATAATAACCTTGTATGGAACGTTACTTGCTTTTAATAATTTCAATTTTAAAAAAATGTACATTTCCATATGTAATCTGTATTTCTGTTGCATGACTACGGTGTGCTTAAATATGCAACGATTTAAAAGTAAATGTCAACTTTTTAAATCTCGGTTCCATCATTTTTACAATCACTCATTAACATTCTTCACTAAATTGTTTTTTTCATTTTTTAAGGCTTGCTTGTAATTTCTGGTTATCTTTCCTGTTTTAATTTATTGGATGCGGAGTCCATTTCATATTTTCTGTAAGATTATTGATTAAATGATTACACAGGTTGATTTTTGTGGGTGTTTATCCTTAATTATAACTTTTCAAAATATTCCAAAGCAAGCAAGTGTGTTAAAACAGCTTTTTGGTGGTGTTCAAGGTCCCAATTTGAAACTGTGTAGCTTGCAGGGAAATACAATATTTATTTGAAATGCATTTAAGCTTAACAATGGTTACTGTTAACTTGGGTAGTTAAAAACTGATTTTTGTTGAACTGTTCTTTTGTTAACTTTGAAGTACTTTTAAGATGGTGGTTTTGTTTGAAATGTCTACCAAAAAGTCTCTGATTTCCAAAAGATTCCAATTTTCTGATGGTACACAAGTTAATTTCATGATGCTGAAACCACCAAAAATGACGCATCAGTTTTGCTTTGTTTAGCTGTTCTCTTCTAACATCCTACATTTTGGTAATGTGAATGGCCAACAATTAGATTTTTTTTCAACTCTCTCTAGTATCTGGTTTTCAGTTGTATTTTTAATGGATTTAGATAAATTTCATGTTGCACTGCATCTCCCTGGATATGATCCTGGGTTGTGCATGTGATGTCTTCTTTCTCTCTCCCCTCTGATCTGTGTGTATATGGGAAGATGATGCTGTTACAAGTTCAAATAAAATCTAGTCCACTATGGGTGGGATTAAAAGGTTTTAATAAATTTCAAGACTAAATTGGGTTTGTGAGAAAGTCTTGAGTGCTTATTAGCTTCATCTTAGTTTCAGTACTAAATGTAATACACTGTTTTTGTTTTCTTGTCACTCTGCCCCACCACCCACTGAAACCTAAGGATGATGACACAAACTTTCACATGGACTTTATAGTAGCTGCATCTAACCTCCGTGCTGAAAATTATGACATAAGTCCTGTGGATAAGCATAAGGTATTGTTTGCATAAAATACTGTTATGCTGTTTTCAGAGTAGGCATTTATTTTCAAGAATTACTAACAATGATGTCATCCTATTTTATTTTGGAAGCAATTTTTATTTCTTAAAATTTATTTTTGATTTCTTGGAAGTACAACAATTCTGAACAATACAGATTTATATAGTTTATTTTATTAATTTAGTTTATTAGATGACACAGCTCTGATTTAAATTGAGACATTGCTTCTTATTGCAGTAGTAAATGGAGATCCTAAATTATAACTGTGCCATGTTCAAAAAGATTTTAATTTAGGTGAATATGGTTGCTGAAAGACACTTTAATGTCCATACACATTGAAGCCTTAAATATTACATATGTTTGTGTAATTTTAGTGATAGGAGAAGACATCAACTTTTTTCTACGTTGATTATGTGGCTTTGTTTGGATATTAAACTGCTTTAAGGATGTCCTAATTTGTGTTGTCTGTTTATGCCTAAGAGCAAACTGATTGCTGGAAAAATCATCCCAGCCATTGCCACAACAACAGCTGCAGTGGTTGGCCTTGTGTGCCTGGAGCTCTTCAAAATAGTACAAGGCCATCAGAAGCTAGAGTCTTACAAAAATGGCTTCATGAACCTAGCTTTACCTTTTTTTGCCTTTTCTGAGCCCATTGCTGCACCAAAACACAAGGTAAAGTTTTAAATATGGTCAGTTGTTTAATCATGTTTTCATTATTAAAAATGTGCTTAAACTCTGTTGTATTTTATTTTTTCTGTATTGTTGTATTACACTTTTTAATATGTTTAGAAACAAAATACCATAGGATTTATTTGTTTCTTGCCTATTTGGTATTTTTAGCAATTTCAGTGAGCATGTTTAGTCTTGATATTTTATAAATTTGAACACTATAGAATTACGTTTTAAAATACCAGTTTTTTTTTTAGACTTGTATATACGTAAAACACAATTTCACAGCTTCAGTTTGTATTGATAACATTAATTCAGACTACTTCAAACTAGAACATGGTACTAGACAAGGATGCCCCTTGTCACCAATTCTGAAAAGTTCACACATTATTCAAGTGCTATTGCTTCATTACTCTTGAGAGCTTTTTGTTAATTGTAATTTCTGCCCTGTCACTCTTTTCATTAATTGTTTTTCCCCTTAAACATGTGCTATTTTCCTCTGGGAATTTGTTTTTAAAGCCTCCTAAAGACATGTATGCATTTTGTACTTGTCTGGCAACTATATAACTTTTTTTTTTTATTTGTAGCAGATGTGTGCACGATGGCAGTAAAGAGCATTTTTAATTTTAGAATTGACTCACACCATTCAGTAAACAGTTTTAAACAGGTTTTACATTGGTGTTATGTTTTGTTATGTTTTTTTTTTTTAAATGAATGCATGTATCCTAACATTTGTAATTTACAAGCTTTCATTTGTGTCTTTAAAGGATCTTCAGACTATGAAAGTTTTTTTTGCACCAGAAATTTGATTTGCAACTTATTAGTATACATTTGCCATTCTGTTTATAGTACTATGAAACTGTCTGGACACTTTGGGATCGCTTCGAGGTCAAAGGAATCCAGCCCAATGGAGAAGAAATGACTCTTAAACAGTTCTTGGATTATTTCAAGGTATTACCTACTCTATTTCCATATTTCTAAGTGGGGGGAATAAAGATGTACAGCGTTAATAAAGCGAGTAATACAGATATCTGAATTTGATGCTAAAATCATATTTATTGAGAGTTTGTTTCTGAAGTGTCTTGTAAAAGCCAAGATGTTTATTTGGTTAATTAGTATTCGGTAGTGTGGAGATGTTTTGGGTATTTAAGGTCCGACAAGAACAGAATAATGTATACATGCAAAAAAGCATTGAAATCATGTTCCCAGAAAGACTGGTAATACCACTAATCTTTTGTACTAACTGAAACCGTGCCGTCCGTTAGGGAACACACAATGCAAGACTTTACAGTGCAGTATCTCTATATATAATCTTCATTTGGATCTTGATCTTTGTTTGTCCGCGAATGATTTAGAAGAAGCAGTAGAGAGACAGCTAAAACATAGGCATTGCATTAAGAATCTCCTCCAGGCTTATACTACTGAAGACTGTAGTACTCCAGTCACACCTCAAAACACAGACATTCAAACTAAACAAATTGTTGTGCTTTAAATTAACTAAAGAGATCTTCATTTAGATCTTGATTTTTGTTTGTCTACGAATTCCACGCATGCGTAGACCACCTTCCAGTTTAGTACGTTGTTGTTACTCACAGATGTCAACATTGTGCCGGAATAACAAAAGGGGTGGTGGACAGTGTTAAGCTGGTTAGCTCCTGAGGCCTGGTTAGAGAATGAGATTGCTGAAGATAAAAGGTACGTGCCTACATAACATATGAATGAAAGAAAGACAATGAGTAAAATGAATGACAACGTAACAGCACGTTCCGGAAATTATTATTGTTACGTTGTAGCCGGCGAGTGCTGCGCGTCTCACAGTTGTACCATGGCTTGCTCACTTGTCAGTGAAGTGATCCCTATTTATGCTTTAAAGACCCTGGATACCCATGTGTCCCCCTTTTATAACCGTTGCTCCGTGTATATTGCCTTACTCTTTGGATTGCCACAAAGCAACCTGCGAGATTGGAGAAAGGTTGAGAAAAGATCGTGAGAGGAAACGATAGCGTTGTGAAAACGAGACGGACTGTGAACACACAGAAGCAGAAATGCTCCTACACTATCACGTAATTACGATTCGGACAGTGATTCTGAGTAGGCCGTTCCTATCAAATCAATATCCAAGGGTTTTCTTTTGTAATTTTGTTTCCCTTATAAAAAATCATAATGCTGTGCGACAAAGGGCCCAGTTCACGACTGGCAGCCACATTTAAACAGGGAGCCCTTCACAGACAACTTTAACACGCGCACATGGCCAGTGTGTGCATATTTTGGCATTGCAGTAGAGGTCTGTGCTGGCACAGTACACCATCCTGCGCCTGCCCACTCTTGTATATATACACTTGGCCTCATTTGTCCCACTGCTGCCTACAGAAACATATTGCTTTCATTAAGGAAAAAAGTCATGTATGGTTGATAAGCTAGTTTAACATGATCTTGTACATGGAAGATTTCCCGTTTTGGCCCAGTTGTTCTTTTCACTTTTTTTGCAATGATTCTGCTTCATCAGTATTTAATGCAGATCTTCCAATGGGACTTAAATATTAATTTCTGAGTACAACTTTGCATATCTTTTTCACAAAAATGACAAGAAAGAGCAGTGTAAGGAACATGTGTTGTTAAAGCTTTGTAACTAGGCAGCCAATTAAGTATGATCTATATTAATAATTCCTCTTTACTCCGTACTCTTTTCTTATCAATAAAAACACATTTCTAACCAAGGACAGCACTGTGAGCGTACAGGTATCTCCTTATCTGCCTGCAACCTTTGAGATGAAAGAGGGCTTGCTAACTGCTGACCAGTGAACTTCATTGCACTCTATGATTTAGTGCAATTGCATTAAATCTCAGTTACTACAAATCTCATCTTGTTCCTACGCCTTTGCGATCCTCTTAAATAAATGATACAGAAACAGAAGGATTGGGCCAAGAAATGTTGCTACTTTTTAGATCATGGGGATGAGAGTTGGTGCTGAAGTTTGTTGATAAGTTCTTTCAGTAATATCTAATTCTTAGTCAATCATCACATTTTTGAATGGATTCAAAAAAGAGACCATAGTTCTATCTATTTGTTAATACGGCCACGCTGAATTCAGTGCTATATCTTGTCTCCATAGACATGTTTGATTGACCTTGTAAGTTTGCCTTGTTGTCCAGTATGTTTAAAATATCTGACCGACTTTTTTTTTATAGAAGTTGTGCTACTTTGGGTGCTTTCACCATCACTGCTGGTATAAAAAAAGTACTTTAGAGAATCGTGTTAAGAATATTGGCACTATAGTTTTTATGTACTGTATGTATATGTGTGGGCGGCACGGTGGCGCAGTGGTAGCGCTGCTACCTCGCATTTAGGAGACCCGGGTTCGTTTCCCGGGTCCTCCCTTCGTGGAGTTTGCATGTTCTCCCCGCGTCTGCGTGGATTTCCTCCGGGCGCTCCGGTTTCCTCCCACAGTTCAAAGACATGCCGATTAGGTGGATTGGCGATTCTAAATTGGCCCTAGTGTGTGCTAGGTGTGTGGGTTTGTTTGTGTGTGTCCTGCGGTGGGTTGGCACCCTACCCAGGATTGGCTCCAGCAGACCCCCTGTGACCCTGTGTTCGTATTCAGCGGGTTGGAAGATGGATGGATGGATGTGTGTGTGTGTGTGTGTGTGTGTGTGTATCTATACTGTATATATATATATATATATATATATATATATATATATATGTATATATATATATGTGTGTATTAGGCGTATATGATATATATCGTTTACGATTATATCTTAATTGCAGTTTTAACGATGTGCGGAATTAAATTATCAAGTATGTAACTCGCTTTGCAAAAAAAAAAAAAAAGTTCATTCACTAATGCAACAGTGGTTTGGTTTTGAAAAGACTGATGTTGCTCAAAAGACGGCAATCTACAAAGCACGTGGTAAATCGGTTGCCGTTAAAGACAGCTCGACAACTAATATGTTTCACCATTTGCAAACTAACCACCGCACAGAATACGAAAAGCTTAAGGAGCCAACTGTCCAGTCTAAAGTAACCAAGGTACAAGCACAAAAACACACTCTGCAAACTTTAGCGGACTTATTCTGGAAAAAAGTGCCTTACGACAAGAAAAGCAACAGATGGCATGACACCGTCAGCAATTACATCGCAAAAGATATGGTGCCAATTAAAGTGGTTGAGAGAGATGGTTTTAAACAGCTATTGAATACTTTAGACCCAAGGAACACACTGCCTGGCTGAAAATATTTCAGTCAAACAGCTCTGCCTAAGTTGTATGATTCGTGTCGCCAAACTCTGACGCATAAACTGCAAATGGTTTCACATTTTGCCACGACGACGGATTTATGGTCAAGCCGAACATCCGAGCCATACCTTTCCATGACGGTGCATTTCATTGACGAAAACTGGCAACTGCAAAGCTTTTGTTTGCAAACATCCTACTTCCCACAAGATCACACTGGCGACATCATTGCGAAAGGTCTGAAAGATGCGCTGGCATCATGGTCACTGTGAGAAGACCGCGTGGTTTGCATAACAACAGACAGCGGGGCTAACGTTGTCAGTGCACTACGGATTAATAACTGGAAGAGGCTACCTTGTTTTGGGCATAGGCTTCATAATTGCAATTGGTGCGTAATTTGGGGTTCCTCTATAAAATGCAGTTTAGGTTAAATTGATCTTATTTATTATGATGTTTAAAAATACAAAAAGACCTGATAAGTAAAGTTATAGAGGACAAAAATATAATTCAATATAATTTGAAATAATACATTACATTATCTTTGAATTATCGTTATCGTCAAAGTCCCAGAAAATATCGAGATTTTTTTTTCCCCAATATCGCACACCCCTAGTATGTATGTATGTAATTTCGTGTGACATCATCACGCCTCCCACGTAATCACGTGAACTGGCTGTCAACGCAGTGCGTAGAAAACCAGGAAGAGCTCCAAAAAGCGCTGAAGAAAACATGCATTATATAATTGAGAAGGCAGTGAAACAATAAGAAGCGAGCGACAACCATATTCATGAGTGCTGCTACTTCGGAAACAAAGCACGGTGTAAAGTTTAAATTAAGTTCATAGACAGGCTGCCGCTGGCGTTTGTCATGCCCACGGGTAATGCGGGATACAAGTTTAATGAGAGGACACAGGATATAAGCGAGAGTTTTGATCACTTTGTAACTAAGTTAAAATTGCAGGTGAAGGGCTGTGCTTATGCAATTTCCGAGAGACTGTGTTTGTGGGGGATTGACAGTTAAGGCGGGTGGGGGAGTCACGTCATCATCTCCCCTTCCATTCACCTCATTTCGCTCTCAGCTGAGCTCCGCAGCTAACGCAGTAGTGATGGGAAGTTCAGATCATTTTACCGACTCAGACCTTTGAGTCTTGTTCAGCAAAATGAACAAATCTTTTTTCGAGTCAATTCGTTCAATTCTGTTTCCAGCTCAGACTGAGTTGGTTAAGCTTATGGGGTTGTCACGTGATGAACGAACGATTCGAAAAACCCGAAGACTCGAGACAGGTGAATCAATTCCAATACAGAAAACTATAGGAAGTTGTGCAAATGCGCATGCACGACTGAACGAATCACTCCACGAGGCGACTCGTTCTTCCCGAGTCACATTAAAGATTCGTTCAAAATGAACGAATCGTTCAAGAACGACTCATCACTATAACGCAGTGTTACGAGGCGACTTTGTGACGCTGCCACCAAATACTCACAGAAAAATCCACAAGTTAATACACACGCTGTCTCTACAGTTTCTCCACACTGAATCCTCCAGGCACTACTTACAAAAGGTTACATTGACAATCGTGTTACGTTCTTTTTAAAATGTTTCTTTTTCTTAGCACAAGCACAGCTGAGAAGCTTCGATGCATGTGCTCCATAACGCGTTAAAAAATCACACATTTAATCAAACTTTGCAATACAAGCAAATGAGAACTTCTGTCAATGCATGATTTCCTGGTACACCGATTACATTGATCAGCGCTTCCCGATTCATTTTACCCTCGCACCCCCTTGGTTTGAGAAGAAGTATGACAAAATATGAGGTTAACACAGATAAACAGATCACCATTCGAAGCTTTATGAATAATCGATTCGCCATCAATAATTATTTTTGTAAAGCCATACTCGGTGTAATCCTCCTTCCATTTTATAATTTTTCCGCCACTAGCCATGATTAAATGAACGGTAAAAAAGTAAGAGCGAATCGAGGGTGACTTATTCAGGCAGGCAGGCGACAGCTCAATAGCTCGAATTTGGATATAAGTAGGATCAATTTAGTCGCCAGAAATATCTTTATTAGGAATGAAAGTTGAATTTAATCTTTAAATTTCTATGATAAAGAAAAAGTTATGCAATGATGACTAAATTTAACTATATAAAGTCAAAACTTTTATATATAAAGTCATTCCCGAATATATAAAGTCAAACCTTGATTATATAAAGTCACTGTCGGAATAAATAGGCAGGAACCAATCCTGGGCAGGGCACATGCATCATTTTCAAAACATTAACCGAACAGTGTTTTTTTAATTTATTTTTCTGAATACGTTTTTGTTAACTTAGCTCAGAGTCGTTTCAATCAATAGGTTTTGACTTTCACTTTATATATTCAGGAGTGAGTTTATATACTCCGATGTTGACTTTATATAATCAGGAATGACTTTGTATATTCCAGCGCTGACTTTATATATTCAAGTTTTGACTTTATATATTCCAGCGATGACTTTATATATTCAAGTTTTGACTTTATATATTCCGACAGTGACTTTATATATTCAAGTTTTGACTTTATATATTCTGACGCCTTGACTTTATATATTCACAAAATCAATGTATTTGCCTGTTTGGCACCCCATAGTATATGTGTGTGTATATATATGTACATATGTATGTGTGTGTATATATGTATGTGTGTGTGTGTGTATATATATATATATATATATATATATATATATATATATATATATATATATATATGTATATATATATATATATATATATGTATATATATATATATATATATATATATATATATATATATATATATATATATATATATATATATATATATATATATATATATATATATATATATATATATGTATATATATATATATATATATATATATATATATGTATATATATATATATATATGTATATATATATATATATATGTATATATATATATATATATATATATGTATATATATATGTATATATATATATATATATATATATATGTATGTATATATGTATATATATATATGTATGTATATATGTATATGCCAGCAACACTCATGACAAAACAATTACATTGTCAGTCATGTTACGTTATTATTAAAATGTTTCCTTTTCTTTTTGCTTCTCCGCTGCCAAGCGCGGGTATTTTGCTATATATATACCTGTATATAGATAGATAGAGAAATTATATATAGATATAGATATGAGAACACTCGTATCAATGACAAAACAATTACATTAACAATCATGTTAAGTTATTTTAAAAAATTTTTCCTTTTCTTTTTCATAACTTCTTTAACACACTACTTCTCCACTGCGAAGCGCGGGTATTCTGCTAGTGTGTGTGTGTGTGTGTGTATATATATATATATATATATATATATATATATATATATATATATATATACACTGCTCACAAAAATTAAAGGAACACTTTAAAGAAACACATTAGATACATCAGATCTCAATATGAAGTTGGATATCTATACAAATGACGACAGGGCAATGTCTTAGGAACAAAAGGATGCCAAGTCTTTTAATGGAAATAAAAGTTTTTTGCCTACAGAGGGCTCAATTGTGTAGACACCCTAAAATCAGAGTGAAATGAAGATGTGGCAGGCTAGTCCATTTTTCCAAAAACTTAATGTCTGCTACTCAAAATGCTTTTCAGTATCTTGTGTGGCCCCCACGAGCTTGTATGCATGCTTGACAACGCGGGGCATGCTCCTAATGAGACGACGGATGGTGTCTTGTGGCATTTCCTCCCAGATCTGTATGAGGGCATCCCTGAGCTGTTGTACAGTCTGAGGAGCAACCTGGCGGCGCCTAATGGACCGAAACATAATGTCCCACAGATGTTCTATTGGGTTTAAGTCAGGGGATCGTGAAGGCCATTCAATTGTTTCAATTCCTTCATCCTCCAGGTACTGCCTGCATACTCTTGCCACATGAGGCCAGGCATTGTCGTGCATTAGGAGGAAACCAGGACCTACTGCACCAGCGTAGGGTCTGACAATGGGTCCAAGGATCTCATCCTGATAGCTAATGGCAGTCAGGATGCCGTTGTCTAGCCTGTAGAGGTCTGTGAGTCGCTCCATGGATATGCCTCCAAGATCATCACTAACCCACCACCAAACCAGTCATGCTAAACGATGTTACAGGCAGCATAATATTCTCCACAGCTTCTCCTGACCCTTTCACGTCTTTCACATATACTCAGGGTGAACCTGCTCTCATCTGTGAAAAGCACAGGACGCCAGTGGTGGACCTGCCAATTCTGGTATTCTATGGCAAATGCCAATTGAGCTCCCCGGTGCTGTGCAGTGAGCACAGGGCGCAGTAGACATTTGGGCCCTCAGGCAACCCTCATGAAGTCTGTTTCTGATTGTTTGGTCAGAGACATTCACACCAGTGGCCTACTGGAGGTCATTTTGTAGGGCTCTGGCAGTGCTCATCCTGTTCCTCCTTGCCCAAAGGAGCAGATACTGGTCCTGTTGATGGGTTATGGACCTTCTATGGCCCTCTCCAGCTCTCCTAGAGTAACTGCTTGTCTCCTAGAATCTCCTCCATGCCCTTGAGACTGTGCAGGAAGACACAGCAAACCTTCTGGCAATGACACGTATTGATGTGCCATTCTGGAGAAGTTGGACTACCTGTGCAACCTCTGTAGGGTCCAGGTATCACCTCATGCTACCAGTAGTGACACTGACTGTAGCCAAATGCAAAACTAGTGAAGAAACAGTCAGAAAAGATGAGGAGGGAAAAATGTCAGTGGCCTCCACCTGTTAAACCATTCCTGTTTCATAAGTTTCATTGACTTTATGCCATACTCTGATTAAAAAGTGTTCCTTTAATTCTTTTGAGCAGTATATATATATGTGTGTGTATATATAGCCCATCACTTTTTCCACATTTTATGTTACAGCAGGGGTCCCCAGCTCCAGTCCTAGAGGGCCTCAGTGGCTGCAGGTTTTCATTCTAACCCTTTTTCTTAATTAGTGACCTGTTTTTGGTCATAATTAACTTCTTTTGAATCCATTTTAATAAACTTGCTCTCGAAGATTAGACCCCTTGTTTCTTTTTCCTTAATTAGTTGCCAAACAATAATGAGATACAAAATGAGCCAAAACATGACCAACAAATTGTGTTCATCATACAATATCTGAAAATAAAGAAAGATTAAGGTCTCAAGGATATTTTGATCTGCTCAGGTCCCCAAAACATTGTAACAGTGTTCTTAGAAAAAAAGAAAATGAACAATTTCAGAAATGTATACCTTTGCATAACGAATGCAGCAACAAGCCATGGAATTAAAGAAAGGGTTTAATTAACGACAGGAATCTGCACCTAATTAAGCAATTGGTTGGTGTTTGAGGCCCTTACTTAGTTGGTCTTAGTTGGTTCACTCGCTTCACATTTCATTTCTGTTTAAGGAAAGAAATTAAGCAATTCAGGGGAAAAAAACCTCAAAGAAAGCCAATTGAAATGTATTCAAAAGAAGTTAATTAGCAGCAAAAATAGTGCACTGTACATAAGTATTTACAGCCTTTGCCATGAAACTCAAAATTGAGCTCAGGTGCATCCTGTTTCCTCTGATCATCCTTGAGATGTTTCTGCAGCTTAATTGGAGTACACCTGTGGTAAATTTAGTTGCTTGGACATGATTTGGAAAGGCACACACCTGTCTATATAAGGTCCCACAGTTGACAGTTCTTGTCAGAGCACAAACCAAGCATGAAGTCAAAGGAATTGTCTGTAGACCTCCGAGACAGGATTGTCTCGAGGCACAAATCTGGGGAAGGTTACAGAAAAATTTCTGCTGCTTTGAAGGTCCCAATGAGCACAGTGGCCTCCATCATCCGTAAGTGGAAGAAGTTTGAAACCACCAGGACTCTTCCTAGAGCTGGCCGGCCATCTAAACTGAGCGATCGGTGGAGAAGGGCCTTAGTCAGGGAGGTGACCAAGAACCTGATGGTCACTCTGTCAGAGCTCCAGAGGTCCTCTGTGGAGAGAGGAGAACCTTTCAGAAGGACAACCATCTCTGTAGCAATCAGGCCTGTATGGTAGAGTGGCCAGACGGAAGCCACTCCTTAGTAAAAGGCACCTGAAGGACTCTCAGACGATGAGAAACAAAATTCTCTGGTCTGATGAGACAAAGATTGAACTCTTTCGTGTGCATGCCAGTCGTCACGTTTGGAGGAAACCAGGCACCAATCATCACCAGGCCAATACCATCCCTACAGTGAAGCATGGTGGTGGCAGCATCATGCTGTGGGGATGTTTTTCAGCGGCAGGAACTGGGAGACTAGTCAGGATAAAGGGAAATATGACTGCAGCAATGTACAAAGACATCCTGGATGAAAACCTGCTCCAGAGTGCTCTTGACCTCAGACTGGGGCGACGGTTCATCTTTCATCAGGACCACAACCCTAAGTGGCCCAGACTTGAATCCGATTGAACATCTCTGGAGAGATCTTAAAATGGCTGTGCACCAACTATTCCCATTCCAGACCGTACAAACTGTATGTAGATATATTTTTTTTAAAGATTTTTAAGCACAAATATAGTTAATGAATACATAGAATGCACAGCGTAATAGTAAACTAAATGTAAAAACACTGAATAGCACTGAGAAAACCTTGCACAACAGAGTAAACTAACACTCCCAAGAGTTTGCTAAAAACACTTTTTTTAATTTGTTTTAAGCACAGGAAAAAAATGAACTTTTGAAAAATCCGTAATTTAATAATCCACCAAGAAAAGTAACATTGCAACAATGCACGCTACGAACCAATCGCTGTAAACAGAAGTGAAGTGGAGGTTAAAATCCAATAGAAAAAAGTCTTCATTAAATACAGCGAGGTTTAAACAATGCTTGGATCTGTCTCTTTAAAAACAAGCCTTATGTATCCAACAGTCTCTCTCTCTCACGCTTGTGTGTGTGTCTCTCTCTCTCTCGCGCATGTGTGTCTCGCTCGCATGCACGGTGTCAACATATTGCAGTAGTTTTATTAAAAATAAGTGTTGGTCGTTCTAAAACCATTCACATGTGAGGTTCCCGTACATTGTGTCATCCCCAGGAGCTTGCTGTTTGCTGCTTATCAACACATGTACAGGACAATTAAGATGCTGATGGAGAGGTGCGAAGCGATTTAAGGTGGGACGGATCTACGAGTTTTTTCGTAGGCTCTGGTAATTCTAGTGTTAAAGCTTTGGGAGGAGTGAAATTGCCTATGCACTGGATTTCTTGCATTTGCACTCAGGCTGCTAGAAGAATTTCATAAAGCAGAAACAACATGCTTATAAAAAGGTTTCCGAATGCACCCAGCTAAATTCACCGATGCAGAATTGCCCAGCTGCCCATGTAAACAGCCATTGAGAACAAGTAAGTTTCTTAACCATGCACATGGACTGCTCGTATTTCATTAATTTATATTAGGGACCTGTTAGCCATCAGTAGGGGCCATCAGAAATGAATAAGAGGGAAATATCCAAAATACACTAGTTGGTGTAGCCAACGAAAGTCGTAGCGCAGTAGAGAGAGGGATCACTGTATTTGATAAAGCCACGTCAAAGATGTGGATCTAAAAAAGAAAGAGAAACCACACTGGAACAAATGCTTTGCTTTGATGCTGGGTTCCACCAGTTGACAAAACCGAGCAGAGAACTTGCGTATGGCAGGGAATCAAATTCAGTGCTCCATCACTGAGCCAATTAGCACACAGGAACTTAACTGTGTGCTCTGATTGCTTAGATTCTTAGCCATCCGCCAATAGCATCCCTTGTATGAAATCAACTGGGCAAACCAATTGAGGAAGCATGTACCATAAATTAAAAGACCTATTGTCCGCAGAAATCCACGAACCAGCGAAAAATCCATGATATATATTTAGATATGCTTACATTTAAAATCTGCGATGGACCGAAGCCGTGAAAGTCGAAGCGCAATATAGCGAGGGATCACTGCAAACTAATTTGTAGTTAGTAATTCACACAGGAAGTTTATATAGATTTTGAAGTTTCAAAACTTTCTACAGGGTGATCTGTCAAGAGATATCGTGAAAATGAAACTGTCTCGACAAATGTGCTTAGAGTAAGTATGCCACATTTCAACAATACTAGTCCACTGGGGAGCGAGTTGTTTCATGCGGACAGATGGATGTATAGACAGACATTGGCTGTTGCTAGAGGTGCTTGACTCATTATATGCAAACATTATATAATGTGATATTTTTAGAATTGCAAAATTCCATTATGCTAATTCACATTGTGAAGGGACTCGAAACTCTTTCCAGTGTGCAGTGCTGTGAAAAAGTATTTATTTCTTTAACATTCTTTGTTTTTTACACATTTTATCTAAAGCGTGGCTTCAGACCTGTATGCAGAATGTAATATTAGAGAAGGGAAAACCTGAGTGAACATGTAATATAGCTTTTAAATGTATCACTTTCTTTATTCAGGAAACAAAAGTTGTCCAGTACCCCTATTATGTAAGTGAAATTATTTTCTCTAAACATTTGAAGCCATTGATTTTGTGTGACAAATATAGAAATATAGAGGATATAATGAAGGGTCAAGAGAGCACATTGCATGTTTTAAAAATAAACATAACCTGATGCAAGTCAAAAACCTTTCTGAAGCATCAGATTATACATTCAAGGGCATGAATAACGAATGCTAAATATGAACGATAAGCTGTGTGGGCTCTCTGTTCCTATTTAGGAAGATAATATAGGAGTTGATGTAAGGTTGAAAGAAATTGCAGCTATATTCATAAAAATATGAACTACAAAATGTTTTTGAAGTAAATGGTGTGCCACATTTCATCAAATGTTGCTAAGAGAGCTGATAATGAAGAGCAACAGGGGATGTAGATTTCAGTACTCAAAACACCCCAAATAACAAATCTGCCTAGCAACACAGTAGATGCACATATGAGGCTGCATAACATCCATCTTCTAACTACTTGTCCAATATCTAAAGAAATTTAACATTACTGTCTAATTAGAAATGCAAACGTGCCATGATAAAATAGCCACAGCTTATCTAAACTTTATTTGCTCCTGTTAGGCGTTCTAGTGATGCAATAGTTAAACACAGAAAGATATAGTTAGCAGACAGAGGCACTTTTCAAAGTGTGGAGCCCAGTAGCTGAGGTGATCTACAGGGTGTGTGTCTGCCTGTCTCCACTGTTTCAGAGCTCATTATATTGTGCAAATTAATTATTATGCTTTAGTTACCTTATGCTGCTGAGCTCCTGAATGGATAACAGCAGTTTTAGCTTTTTATTTTATCTCAGTCACAAGGTTCTTGTTCAGGACCTTTTGGTCTCTCGCTGAAGCCCTGGTGGCAGTTTAAAACGCATGAACCTGAGAAATTTGGGGCAGGTGTTTTAGGAAGAAGCCCTAGACCTAGACTACTTTTGTTAAAGCTGCAATTATCATGTGCGTGTTTTAAAAAGCAGTTTAACAAGTAATAAGCATGTCTTGGTTACTTTACAGATGTATCATAAGCAAATAAGTAAAAAAAAATATATATGTATATTCCTAATACAAAAAACTTGCACAATGCAAACGTTTGTTTGTAGGTACTTTGTTGGCATTGTTTTACTATCACTATTCTGGGGAGACATGCAAGTAAGAATTTTGCAACCTGCTATGCATTTGATGTGCAGACATACCCGATCAAACTAACATGCGGAGTATGTTCTCCACTACTGGGTGAGAAATGTAATCTAGTGCCCTTCCTTTGCCACCTTGGCATGAAATCTTCTGTCTGCCCTATATAACCAACAGCAATAATACATTTTATTTATTTGTACCTGTTACAAAATATAAATAATAAACTATAAAAATACAGAACTGTAGTTGGTACTAATACTGCAGCTACTCTTTGAAAACATATTCAATATCATTCCACCCTCTACATAAATATTATACACAATTTCATCTTTAACTTTGTAACTTGCAGTAGACGTCAGCTTTTAAAGAACGACAGTTGAGATGCAGAAGCTAAAAAAGAGTTCAGAGTAGTACACAGCACAAACAATGCGTTTAAATATAATTGAAGTACAGTAAAACTAAATACGTATAGTTGTGGCACTTTTCTGGTGGGAACTTGAATCTGGGGTAGGATTGTGGATCATGCTTTTGTAAGAAATTTTAAATTGCCTCTAGCTACTAGCAATAAAGAGAGTCTGGTGATGCTGTGTATTTTTTTGGATAATTTTTGTTTTATTTTCTAATCTTTTCAAGAAGTCCTTATATGGTGGCATAGTCATAATACAATTCCATATTCATTTTTATGCTACCTAAATACAGTGGAACCTCGGTTCACGAACGTCCCGGTTAACGTACAACTCGGTTCACGACCAAAAAGATCGCCAAACTTTTGCCTCGGTTCACAACCACACACTCGGTATATGAACAAGCCAGGTTCCCTTGCCTGCCTGCAAGCTGAGCTGAAAGAGAGAGAGAAAGAGCGAGCGAGCACGTGCCTGCTAGGGAGGGGGAGGAGGAGATTGCTTCACGTGTTTGCTGAACAAGCCAGTTTCCCTTGCCCCTCAGTGGAGAGAGAGAGAGAGCAAGAGCGAAGCGAGCACGTGCCTGCTGGGAAGGGGAGGAGGAGATTGCTGCACGTGTTTCCCTGCCTATCTGTAGGCTGTAGTGCAAGCTGAAACTATCCCCTCCCCCCCACAGGCAGCCTGAGAGAGAGAGAGAGCTGCCATGCTTTTTCATTTAAGCAAAGCCGCTCCTTGTTCATTGTTTTCAATAAGACGTGCACTCTCTTTGTGCTCTACGGTATTTCGTGTGCTTTTGCAGTTAACTATGGCTTCTAAGCAAGTGGAGAGTGGTCAGAAGAAAGTTTTGAAGAAAATTGAAATCGAAGTAAAGAAAGAAATTACAAAAGGTGGAAAAACTGTTTACCAGTTTACTCATTTACCAATTGGAGAACCCTCGTGCTTTCAAGCAGCATAATGTAAACAAAGCCAGACTGCCAGTAATGTGGAGGGTCACAAGAACGTTCTTTTTGGAATGGCTGCATGAGGCTTTCACTCCCACCAGCTAAACAGCTAAAAGCACCAGAAACCCAAGAAATCACAAGAGAGAAAACCCTGAAGGAAAACACTTCATGCCAGAACTCGTTTCATGCAAGGTTAGTTTTCTTGGTGGTTTTTGTATTACGGATTTTTCAAAAGTAATTTTTTTAGTTCATAATGCGATTTGTTGCAATGTTGTTTTTCTGTTTTTTCAAATGTTCGCTTTTTTCCTTGTGCTTAAAACTCATTAAAGAATTACAGATGGAGTTTTCATGCAATTAGGTGCGATGTTACATTTCCTTTTCAAATGTTGCTTTTTCCTTGTGCTTAAAACTCATTAAAAATTGTTTACATGGAGGACTTCATCGTGTGATTTGTTGCAATGTTACTTTTTGGTTGCTTGCGAGTTGGTTTTAAATGAAGTTCGGATTTCTGCGATGTTTTTTTTTCTGCTGTGCTTAAAACTCATTTTAAAAACATTGTTTACAGCGATCAGGCTTTAGGTTTAATAGCGTGATCTCCTGCAATCTTACTTTTTTGTTTGTTTGTGAGTTGGTTTTGCAAGCGCTTTTTTTCTGCTGTGCTTAAAAGTCATTTTAAAAAAAATGCTGCGCGAAGCACGTGCTACAGAGAGATTAGAGAGCCGGGCATCTGACAGGGAAGGGATTGGGGGGATGGATAGGTGTGTGTGTGTGTGTTTGTGCGGTTGCGCTACACAGAGAGAGAGTTCGTGAGCCAGCCTGCTCCTGTAGCTGAGGTAGGGAGGGGCTTTGGTGGTGTGTGTGCTACAGAGAGAGAGCGCGTGAGCGAGCCAGCTCCTGTAGCTGATCAGGGAGCCTGGGTGTTTTGTGTCGGTGTTATTCAATGTTTTTACATTAGTTTACTATTACACTGTGGATTCTATGGTGTAATTAACTATATTTGTGCTTAATCTTTACATATTTTTACATATTTACATACAGTTTGTACGGTCTGGAACGGATTAATTGTATTTACATACAATCCTATGGGGGGAAACTGCTTCGGTTCACGACCAACTCGGTTTACAACCAAAGTTCTGGAACAAATTATGGTCGTGAACCGAGGTTCCACTGTACATGTTTAAGCACAAGAGACCATATATTGTATAGTATTAAAATGTATCAATGCAATTCTTTTTAATGTTTACCTTTTTCTCTGTTACATATCATTGTACAGTATCATTGGGTGTCAAGAACTTGTGTATTTTTATTATCTTCAGCAAATTATCATTATGAGCTCCATCCATTCTTTTTCTAACCCAGCTTTCACTCCTGTGCTTAATTGTTTTCTCTGTTGAATTTGCATGGTTTCCCCCATATGTGCATTAGTTTTCCTCCACAGTCTTTGGTTTTATATTTCCTATTAAGGGATTTCTAAAAAGTATGTTTTTTTAACATTAAAAACAAGCTCAAGTATTCAGAAAAAGGTGTAAAACCTATATAAACTTAAGTTGGAACAAGCATCCTAGAATTTCGTCAAAAGAACCACAGCAAGTGTCTGTGTAGCTGTAAAATTCCATTTTAAGTGAATTTAAAAATAAAGTGCAGAGCATAAATGAAATGTATCATTAAAATCTGATAGTTTACTACTGCTGATTTTGAGTCATTTTAGCTATCCTAGTGCCTCACATTGTTGGTTTGGAATGGCTGCATTTGTCAATTTGTGGCTTTAAATTAACCTACTGTAAATGAATGTCCCTATTTTCATGAGTGTAACCTGTGCTAGGTTGGTGTCCCATCCAGAACTAATAGTTCTTTGAAACTGATACTGTTACTTTTCACATTGGCCCAATTTGAAGTTTCCTTTAGAGCAGGAAGTTGTACATTCCTAACAAGTATTATGTTAATACAAATCAGCAGCTTCATCCAGCCTGCAACATTGAGATCCCTTTATTCATTCAGCTCACTATCCAGTCAAAAATGGAGTTTTATAAAATGCCATAAAGCAGTCTTGGCTCATTCATTTCTTAGTGCATAAACAGGAATACATTGTATTGCATTTAATTACTTTTCCAGATACCTATTGGTTATCTGCATCTGACCTCAAAGTGCAGCTCAAATGTGGCTTTCCATATGGTGCTAAAAATGTCTCCCTTCTGAAACCACTTTTATTTAATTTTGTTTTAGTTTACAAGGAGACACTATGCAGGCCAATGAGCAACTTCCAGATGGCAATATTATGTGCGGATATGGAAAGGAAATGACACAGTGTGCCATGATATATAAAATCATAAAATTTTTTGTTTTAGTTATGCAATAGCTTGTGCATGCTTACTAGGTTGAAATCATGGTGACTCTTTAATCGGTTGTTTATCTTTGTACTTTGATACCATTTTAAAAATGACAACATAAAAAGTGTTTTTCAGCAGTTCATTGGTGGTGTATTACTAAAATGTTTTGTGTTCCTCTGTGTCTTGAGTTCATATCTTAGAAGTTTGCATAACTTGAACCGTCACCTTATCGTGGTGGAGGGGTTTGCGTGTCCCAATGATCCTAGGAGCTATGTTGGTAGGTCCATCCAAGGCAAACTGGTCCTAGGTGAGGGATGAGACAAAGAGCGGTCCAACAAACCTCCAATGAAGAGCAAAATTTCTGGATAACGTTTTCCCTTGCCCGGATGCGGGTCACCGGGGCCCCCCTCTGGAGCCAGGCCTGGTGGCCGGGCCTGCACCCATGGGGCTCGGCCGGGCACAGCCCGAAAAGGTAACGTGGGTCCTCCTTCCCATGGGCTCGCCACCTATGGGAGGGGCCAAGGAGGTTGGGTGCAGTGTGAGTTGGGTGGTGGCCACAGGCGGGGGGACCTTGGCGGTCTGATCCTCGGCTACAGAAACTGGCTCTTGGGACGTGGAATGTCACCTCTCTGAAGGGGAAGGAGCCTGAGTTGGTGCGCGAGGTCCCGGTTAGATATAGTTGTACTCACCTCGACGCACAGCTTGGACTCTGGAACCAATCTCCTTGAGAGGGGCTGGACTCTCTACCATTCTGGAGTTGCCCCCGGTGAGAGGCACCGAGCAGGTGTGGGCATACTTATTGCCCCCCAACTTGGAGCCTGTGCATTGGGGTTTACCCCGGTGGACGAGAGGGTGGTCTCCCTCATTAGGGTCCTGACTGTTGTTTGTGCGTATGCGCCAAACAGCAGTTTGGGAGTATCCACCCTTTTTGGAGTCTCTGGAGGGGTGCTAGAGGGCATACCTTCTGGGATTCCCTCGCTTTGCTGGGAGACTTCAATGCTCACGTGGGCAATGACAGTGAGACCTGGAAGGGCGTGATTGGGAGGAATGGCCCCCCCGATCTGAACCTGAGCGGTGTTTTGTTATTGGACTTCTGTGCTCATCACGGATTGTCCATAACGAACACCATGTTCAAGCATAAGGGTGTTCATATGTGCACTTGGCACCAGGACACCCTAGGCCTCAGTTCGATGATCGACTTTGTGGTCATGTCGTCAGACTTGCGCCATATGTCTTGGACACTCGGGTGAAGAGAGGGGCGGAGCTGTCAACTGATCACCACCTGGTGGTGAGTTGGCTTCGATGGTGGGGGAAGATGCCGGTCAGACCTGGTAGGCCCAAACATGTTGTGAGGGTCTGCTGGGAACGGCTGGCAGAGTCCCCTGTCAGAAGTAGCTTCAACTCCCACCTCGGCAGAACTTCAACCACATCCCGAGGGAGGTGGGGGACATTGAGTCCGAATGGGCCATGTTCCGTGCCTCTATTGTTGAGGCGGCTGACTGGAGCTGTGGCCGTAACGTGCTCGGTGCCTGTTGTGGTGGCATCCCTGAACCCATTGGTGGACACCAGCGGTGAGGGATACCGTCAAGCTGAAGGAGGAGTCCTATAGGACCTTTTTGTCCTGTAGGTCTCTGGAGGCAGCTGATCGGTACCACCAGGCCAAGCAGAATGCAGCTTCGGTGGTTGCTGCGGCAAAAACTGGGGAGAAGTTTGGAGAGGCCATGGAGAATGACTTTCGGACGCCTTCGAGGAGATTCTGGCCCACCGTCAGGCGTCTCAGGAGGGGGAAGCAGTGCAGTGTCAACAACATATATGGTAGGGATGGTGCACTGCTGACCTCGACTCTGGACATTGTGGGTCGGTGGGGGGAGTACTTCAAAGACCTCCTCAATCCCACTAACATGCCTTCCAATGAGGAAGCAGAGCCTGGGGACTCTGAGGTGGGCTCTCCCATCTCTGGGACTGAGGACACCAGGTGGTCAAAAATTCCTTGGTGGCAGGGCCCTGGGGTGGATGAGATCGCCCGAGTTCCTCAAGGCTCTGGATGTTGTAGGAATGCCTTGGTTGACACGTCTCTGCAACATCGCATGGACATCGGGGACAGTGCCTCTGGATTGGCAGACCGGGGTGGTGGTCCCCCTCTTTAAAAAGGGGGACCAGAGGGGGTGTTCCAACTATAGAGGATCACACTCCTCAGCCTCCCTGGAAAAGTCTGTTTGGGGGTTCTAGAGAGGAGGGTCCGTCGGATAGTCGAACCTCGGATTCAGGAGGAAGAGTGTGGTTTTCGTCCTGGTCGTGGAACAGTGGACCAGCTCTACACCCTTAGCAGAGTCCTGGAGGGTGCATGGGAGTTTGCCCAACTAGTCTACATGTGTTTTGTGGACTTGGAAAAGACGTTCGACCATGTCCCTCGGGGAATCCTGTGGGGGGTGCTCCGGGAGTATGGGGTAACGGACCCCCTGATAAGAGCTAACCGGTGTCAGAGTTTGGTCCGCATAGCCGGCAGTAAGTCGAACCCGTTTCTAGTGAGTGTTGGACTCCGCCAGGGCTGCCCTTTGTCACCGATTCTGTTCATAACTTTTATGGACAGACTTTCTAGGTGCAGCCAGGGCATTGAGGGAGTCCGGTTTGGTGGACTCAGGATTGAGTCACTGCTTTTTGCAGATGATGTTGTCCTGTTTGCTTCATCAGGCCGTGATTTTTACCTTTCTCTGAATCGGTTCGCAGCCGAGTGTGAAGCGGCTAGGATGGGAATCAGCACCTCCAAATCCGAGACCATGGTCCTCGGCCAAAAAAGGGTGGAATGCCCTCTCAGGGTTAGTAGAGAGATCCTGCCCCAAGTGGAGGAGTTCAAGTTTATCGGGGTCCTGCTCACGAGTGAGGGTAGAATGGAGCGTGAGATCGACAGGCGGATCGGTGCAGCGTTTGCAGTGATACGGGCTCTGCATTGGTCTGTCGTGATGAAAAAGGAGCTGAGCCGTAAGGCAAAGCTCTCAATTTGCCAGTCGATCTATGTTCCTACCCTGACCTATGGTCATGAGCTGTGGGGTAGTGACCGAAAGAACGAGATCGCGAATACAAGCGGCTCAAATGAGTTTCCTCCGCAGGGTGTCTGGGCTTTCCCTTAAAGATAAGGTGAGAAGCTCAGTCATCCGGTAGGGGCTCAGAGTAGAGACGCTGCTCCTCCACATCGAGAGGAGTTAGATGAGGTGGCTCGGGCATCTGATCAGGACGCCTCCCTGGTGAGGTGTTCCGGGCACGTCCAACCGGGAAGATGCCCCGGGGAAGACCCAGGACCCGCTGGAGGGACTGTGTCCCCTGGCTGGCCTGGGAATGCCTCAGGATTGCCCCGGAAGAGCTAGAAGTGACGGCCGAGGAAAGGGAAGTCTGGGCATCTCTGCTCAAGCTGCTGTCCTTGCGACCCGATGGGTATACAACCCTCCTTTCCAAGACCCCTGAATAGACTTTTCCAGGGAGGCTGAGGAGTGTGATCCCTCTGTAGTTGGAACACACCCTCCGGTCCTTGTTCTTAAAGAGAGGCCACCCTAAATATGAAATTTTTTTTGGATCATATGTTAGAAATATTATTAGGTGACAGATGGTTAAGACAGGCTGGATTGTTGTCCAAATATTCCACACATGCAATTTTCTATCTTTCTCTTCAATGGCCATGCTTGAGGTATTTTTTTTAATCACTTGTTATGTATGTACACTCATAATCAAATTTAATGAGAAAGTAAAATAAAACAATATACAAGACTTTGCCAAATTAAACTCCCTAACGAGGAATCTATATTAAAATGAATTATTTTTATTTTTATTCTGTAGTGAAATCCGCCTTTAGTATGCAGTACAGTTCCTTATGGATCATTTCTCTTTTTTGTATCGCATGCCAATTATGTAATTATAGCGATCTTCCTAAAGTGGTTCCTGTAACGTACGCTTACTGGTAGTGGTACTGTGGGTTTCCTATAATTTCCTATAACTTCAACATGTGGTGATTACTATCAGTATTTTCAATAGATAATTTTACAATAAATTTTAAAAAGCATTGTAATACTCATATTTATAAAAATTGCATGGGCCATTTCATAAATGATGCACACATTGATACCAATGCTGAGTAAGGCAATCCTAGTGCAAAAGACATTATGTGTAGTTAAAAACTTCAGAAATCAAATTGTGTGTTAGTTACATTACAGTAATCCCTCCTCGATCGCAGGGCTTGCGTTCCTGAACCCCCCACGAAAGGTGAAAATCCGCGAAGTAACGGTTATTTTTATGTATTTTAAGCCCTTATAAACTCTTTTACCCTCTTATAAATATTTCCCACACAGTTATACAGCATAAACCCTTTGTATTCTTTTAGATATTAGGTAAGATTCATTGAAATTTTTTATTGTAAACACACTGTTTATATACAGTAAAACCTAAATATTATTTTAACTCTTTGAGGGCTGAATATTTTTTCCAAAAAACTTAGTTTTCTGGAAAGCAAATAAAGCAATGGTCTCACACATAAGTCAAGATAAAACGTCAGTTGCTATGTGCTGTGGCTGCTGTTGGTGCATGTTTAGCATCTCTGGAGGCAGTGGCTGTGTGGGGGCACCTCATTGGTCAACAGGAATGCATGGTGGGCCACCTGCCTGGCTGTCTTCGAACAGCAGGTGGGTGGTCTTGACGGTTGCAGTGTGACGCAATATGGTTTGTACTTCTTGTCATCATAAGTGGTTGTCCTCCCAGGCAAACGCTGCTGTAAGTGCATCAGCTACACAAAAGTGTTCAGCACCACGATCAGTTGGGGACCGATCGAGATGATGCTGGTACCTCACTTTTTGATATTCATCTCCAGATCACTTGCATCAAACTCTGAGTCCGACAGGTCATAGTCCTATTCAACAAAATTATGTAAAACGTCCATGGAGTATTTTGCTTTGCACATTCGCTTTGGTCTCTCGCCATTTTAGAGGTTGTATACTCTTCTCTACTCGTGCATGTGTAGGGAATCGAGATTCAATCATCAAGGCTATGCAACTTTCCTAGCAAAGAGAGTCAAACTAAAACATAAGGGTGAGTTTTGTTGCAGTTTATAGCTGATTATCGTCCTCTACTCCTGAATTTTGAAAAAAGTCAACATCAGCCCTGAAAGAGTTAAAGATATCGAGCGTCTCCGATATCACACGTTACAGCCATTACGACAGGCCACCAGCAATAAATACGTACAAAGCAAGAAAAATTTTATACAGTAAATGTGTGTACAGTGACACTAAATGTACGTACATGTACTAAGTACTGTACGTAGAAAATTTATTATGGTTGCTCACCAACAATGACACAAAGACTTGCCTGTTAACGATGAGTTTAGTTTTACTGCACATCAAAGGATTGCGTTACAGCTCTTCTAAAGGAGCCTCTTCAGGCGACTGTGTAGCACCGCTGTTGTTGTTCTTCTGGCAGTCTTCAATCCAAATCCCTAAAGCAGATTCCATCCAGACTACTGCCTTATTACGTCCACTTGCAACTCGTTTTGCACCCTGGTTAAAAGGACACTGCCGCCGTAGATCTTATGTTCTTTTCCTCCTTTTTAAATAAAAAGAATCGTGGACTCATTGATGCCGTAATGGCATCCTACAGCAGTGTAGCTTTTCCCTTACTTCCAAATATCCAAAACTTTTACCTTTTCGGCAATCGTTAGCATCTTCCATTGGGCACTGCCCCTGAAGCAGGAGCAGATCATTTTGGAGCCATAATGAAGGGTTTGACTACACACAAAGATAAACACAAAAGAGCACAAAAGTTAACTCTTTACACAGCAAAACTTGTGGATGCTGAATGAGCTAGACAAGACTTCCTGGTTAACGCGGAATCGAATTCGGTGCTCCATCGCTGAGCCAATCAGCACACAGGAACAGGCGTGCTCTGATTTGTTAGCTTCTTAGCCATCCGCCAATAGTGTCCCTTGTATGAAATCAACTGGACAAACCAACTGAGGAAGCGCATACCAGAAGTAAAAAGACCCATTGTCCGCAGAAACCTGCAAAGCAGCAAAAAATCTGTGTTATATATTTAGATATGTTTACATATAAAATCCGCGATAGAGTGAAGCCGTGAAAGTCGAAGCGTGATATAGCAAGGGATTACTGTATATAGTTTATTTTTTTCTTGTTTGAATAAAAACATACAAAATGTTTTATAGGCATATATGTATATTGATTCTGACATTCTGTCTAGTTTCGCCCCTGACTTAGGGGCTCCATAACTGTTGGAATACACTGTTCTGTGGATAGATAATTGGACTGTTTGGGGAAGAATTCACTGTACTATATTTGAAGAAATCTAAACCTAGCATTGCAACTTCATTTCAAATTTGAAACATGGCATGAGGATGCTTTTCTGCCTCATTGTCTAGAAGGTTTACAATCAATGAAGGAACAATGAATTCCAGTTTGAATAAAAGAAATTCATCATGAGGATTTCTTAGCAGCAGCTGGAGGTTTTATGGGTCACTTAATCTTGTGACATTGTATACATTTTGATGTATGCTGTTTATTTAATCAGACTGTCTATTATGATTTAAAATGTTTTCTGATTTTTATCTGTTAGTTGTCATGAATCAAGAAACTTCTAAAGACATGATGAACTTTTTCTTGCAGTTGTAAATGCAATTTATATGTTGTTGATCATGTGATGCCAATGCTAAAAGAAAAGCATAGACAAGTGTCAAGACGGTGATTTGTTTTAAATAACTGGAAGAAAGATATCCTGTATCCTCACTTACTCCAGTTTAGATTCTGTGTTATGTAGTTAAAGAGGTTTAAGCTAATTCAGTGCAGAAATTAGGAACACGTTCTCTTCATGCTGCCTCATTTTTTTGGAGTGCTATTCAACTTAACCTGCACATGTTTGGAATGTACCACTGAAACTGGAGTACAGAGTATACTGTAGCTGTGTTTATCCAATATTATCAAAGTTCTGCAGCCTTTGATCACTTCATAGGATGATTTCTGTCTACAGTGTAACATGTGTTCCAAATAATTCCACAAACAAAGTATTTTCTTGTTAGAAGTTTTAGTAACATTTCAAGGCAATACAGTTCACACAAAAATAGATGATTGGTATTAAAGAAAAGAAAAATTCTGTTTAAGGCTTATTTCTTGTTTAATTTCTTTAAGTTTGGCCATGCAGTCGCACTTGAGGCATGCTAAGCAAGTTAAACATGGTCAAAAAACTATGACATCTTCTATTTGAAAACATTTCTAATAGTACATGCAAGCAGCAAGATTATTTTCTCACTGGCTTAATTAATGCTCTGTTCCACAGATGTAGCAAAGAAAGGTCTATCTTGTGTTAACTTATAGGGGGTAAAAAGGCAATACCATATTCTAGGTAGCTATAAGAAATTAATATTCTATAGAAATTAAACACTTTGAGTTTAGCATCAAACATTAACTTTCTAACATTGTCTTTTATACTTCCATCCCCTAATTGTTTATGCAGGAGCAGAGATAATTACTTTATTTTACTTAAATAAGAGCCATAAACTTTTCTTGTGCACTAAATATTAGTTTGAAATAATTAGCCAATAACTGCAAACAAACATTTAAAAATTTCTTATTTGAAACGTTGGCTCTTTCTTGTAGCAGGCACAGTTTATTCACGGGTCTATCTAGTGTGCTGGTTTTGGTCTACATGCAAACTCTTCTGACTACACCTTTGGCATCTAGCATTGTCTTGATGATTCGACCCATTACCCAAGAGCTGTGGGGTGTGACATCATTTACTATCAAAACAATGTCCCCGCTTCAGCATTTCTTCATGGTGTAAGCCATTTTTGACGTTCTTGAAAATTTGGCAAATATCTTTAGACCATCTTTTTCAAAACAGATCAGCCAGGTACTGAACTTGCTTCCAGCGTCTTTCAGTGTACTGGTCATTTTTAGAAAAGAGTCCAGGAGGCATGTTGGGTTGTGTCTTCAGTAATAGTAAATAATTGGGTGTGAGTGCCTCCAAGTCATTTGGATCATTTGTTGTCTTTTTGAGGGGTCTGTTATTGATGATTGATTCAACTTCACACTTAACTGTTTGGAGACTTTCATCATCGAGTATGTGTTGGTTAACTATTGAGTTTAAAATATTTCTTATGCTTCTGATTTGTCTTTCCCATAATCCACCTTGATGAGAGGTTATTGATGGGTTGAAAATCCTTTTGATTTCTTTCTTGCCATTGCATTTTTTTTCTTGGTCAAGATTAATTGCTTTGCTTAGCTCTCTTTCTGCACCAACAAAGTTTGTTCCATTATCTGAGCGCATAAGTCTTCTCCTTGTCCTCTTCCACAAATGAATCGGTGTATGGCATTCATACAAGAATCAGTGTCCAAGCCCCAGCTCAACAGGCAGCTATCCGAGGCACACTACAATGCTACCCCCGCCGCCCTGTTCACCCTCAATGGTCTCCGTTCAGCCACAACCTGGTCACCGCTTGCACCATTACCAGCTGCCCACCAAGAACGAATGTGGCAGCCGTGTGTGGTGGGTGGGCAGTGAAACCGCTTGCCGCTGGGAGCTGCCTGAGGGACACTACACTGCGTGAGCAGCGAAATCGCCCCCCTCCTGCCTCCGTCCAGCCACCGCTTGTAGCATCCCCAGGCCAAAGATAACAGAGCGGCAGTTACTGAGGCGCATGCATCGCAGCTGCGACCCTGTTCGTTAGTCGTAGGGCAGATGCACGTAACCTGGGGACTACCTGTATGATGATATTTTCAGCCTAAAACTGAGGTGAAATCCCTTCAACTTAAAATTGTTTACAATCACTGTGTTTACTTTTTTGACAATTCATTTTCAAGTTTAAGAGTTTTTGTTTTATATTGCTATTCCTTGACAAACATGTTTCATAATTTCCTGATAGACTTTGCAATACGAAAGGATTTCATATTGTTACTAAAGTATTCTTTATACAGCTGGAGTGCACTCCATAGGTAATACAAGATATTTGCACTGTTCTAATGATCTAAAGGACTTGGTTTATCATAATAATAGCATTATACAAAGGTAGATGTTTTAAAAAAAATACTAACCTTTACAAGTACCATACATTTACACCAGCTGTTTCAGACTCAAATCAAATGTATGTTTTTATTCTATAATAGTAAAAATAAGAGCAGCTCACTGCTCAAAACAGTAAATCTAGGAACTGCCCAGACTCGAACCAACAACCTCTTGATTATGAGTCAGCAATTCTTACCACTGCACCACCCAAGCGGTTGTGTCAGTGTTCAACCCTAAACCGATTTCTTTTTCTTTGGTTATATTGTAGAATAAAAGCACACTCTTTGTTTTGTTATACTTGTAGCTTTTGTGAAAGTGTTTGTTTGACTTTTGGACTTCAGTCTTCACATGTTATACACTTCATGTCAAAATTTTGTCATTACTACTATAACACTACTATAACATTTCCTGTCATCCTACATTTACCCAGATCATTGTAGACTTGGAGCATACATGAAATGTACAGGTGCATCTGAATAAATTAGAATATTATTGAAAAGTTAATTTATTTTAGTAATTCAATTCAAAAAGTGAAACTCCTATATTATATACATTTGTTACACACAGAGTGATATAATTCAAGGGTTTCTTTTTTTTTTTTTCTCCTTCATTTTGCTGTTTATGGCTTATAGCTAATGAAAACCCAAAATTCAGTATTTCAGAAAATTAGAATATTGTGAAAAAGTTCAATATTGTAGGCTAATGGTGTCACACTCCACTCAGCTAATTAACCCAAAACACCTGCAAAAGTGCCCTGAGCCTTTAAATGGTCTCTGTCTGGTTCAGTAGGCCACACGATCATAGGGATGACTACAGACTTGACAGTTGTCCAGAAGATGGTCATTGACACCCTCCACAAGAAGGGCAAGCTACACAAAGTCTTTGCCATAGAAGCTGGCTGTTCACATAGTGCTGTATCCAAGCATGTTAATGGAAAGTTGAGTGGAAGGAAAAAAGTGTGGCAGAAAAAGGTGCACAAGCAACAGGGATAACCGCAGCCTTGAGAGAATTGTGAAACACAGCCCATTCAAGAATTTGGGGGAGATTCACAAGGAGTGGACTGTGGCTGGATGCTTCAGGAGACCCCACACACAGATGTATCTTTACCTGGGCTAAGGAGAAAACTGATGTATCTTTACCTGGGCTAAGGAGAAAACTGACTGGACTGTTGGTCAGTGGTCCAAAGTCCTCTTTTTCAGATGAAAGTAAGTTTTGCATTTCTTTTGGAAATCAAGGTCTCATAGTCTGGAGGAAGAGTGGAGAGTCACAGAATCCAAGTTGGTTGAGGTCCAGTGTGAAGTTTCCACAGTCAATAATGATTTAGGGAACCATGTCATCTGCTGGGGTTGGTCCACTGTGTTTTATCAAGTCCAAAGTCAGCACAGCCATTTACCAAGAAATTTTAGAGCATTTCATGCTTCCCTAGGCTGACAAGCTTTATGGAGATGCTGATTTCATTTTCCAGCAGGACTTGGCACCTGCCCACATTGCCCAAAAGTACCAATGCCTGGTACCATGGTATCACTGTGCTTGATTAGCTAGCAAACTTGCCTGACCTATGGAATATTGTAAAGAGGAAGATATGAGAGACACCAGACCCAACAATGCAGACGAGCTGAAGGCTGCTATAAAGCATCATGGGCTTCCATAACACCTCACCAGTGCCACAGGCTGATCGCCTCCATGCATTAATACAGTAATTCATGCAAAAGAAGCACTGGCCAAGTATTGAGTGCGTTACATGGACATAATTTTTTTTTATTTTTTTTGTAATTTATTAATTGATCTTATGTAATATTCTAATTTTCTGAGATAAGTAACTTTTGGGTTTACATTACCTGTAAGCCATCAGCTAAATGAAAAGAAATAAACTCTTGAAATATATCACTGTGTGTATGAGTTTCACATTTTTAATCAAATTACTGAAATAAATTAACTTTTCGCTGATATGATGATGTGTTCCAAATACAATATACTGTATTATTTACCCTATACAACTCCAGGCACCTCACACCCAGATAAACAAATTGGGAGAACTTTTTTGACCGACTTGTGCTGTGGCGGTGGGGGGATGGGATTGCAGGCTACTTGTGCTGATTGACACATTTGCAAAACAAAAGACACTAATGGAGAGGTGTGAAGGAATTTAAGGTGGCCCAGGATTACGAGGTTTTTTTGGTTTTTTTGTAGGATTCAGGGATGCAATACAATTTAATTACAAATGCTCACAAGCAAGAGTTAACTTTTAGAATCATTATCAACCTTTTTGTTTAATTCTTTATTTTGTATACTATGCAGTATCAAAGTAGGCTACTTTCTTTCAGTGGTGGAAGACAAATAAATGTGCATTATTGCTTTTTAAGAAGTAGGATTCTTGATTTGAGAGAATTTTCAACCTGTAGTGGGAAATCTTTATTTTTATTAATGCAGTTATTTGTTTTATTATGAAGTTTTGGTATTAATTATTTTTATAGTTCTGAGTATGTTATATAATGTCTAATAGAATAATTGAATTTGGAAATTAATAGTTGCCATCTAGTTGGGAATTACATTTTAGGAAAGCATATTGTTTATGCTTTCTAAATACAGCATAAATTGCTGTATTTAATTTGAGTCACATGGCTCATTGAGAAAAAGGTTTAAAAGAAAACTTTTCATTGTTTTATGTAGTTTTTGTTGTATGGTACATAACTTTTAAATAGAGAGTGCAGAATTTAGGCTTAATTAAATTTGTGTAGCAGAAAAGAGACAAAAAAGTTGGGAGTGGAGCACATGGTATTTTAAAACTACAAACACATGTGTACGGTAAGTGGAGCGGATTTATTCTGTACCTTTTCTTGTTATTGTTTTTATATTTGCACTTGTATGCAATAAAAATGTCAGTGTTAATTTTGCTGTCTCTATACTTTGCAAGTTAATAATTTGTGGTGAAAAAACTAGTTAAATGTTAAAATCTAATTCTAGCAGTAATGAGGCATTTTGGAAAAAAGTATTTTTAATTGTTTTTTATTTAATTGACATAACTGCATATGATAAGGATCATGTAGTTCAGAACCAAAAGGTGTAATCCACAAAGATAATCTTTTTTAATTTGCAAAAGTTTGTTTTAAGACTTAAATCCCTGCATATATACAGTCATATGAAAAAGTTTGGGAACTCCTCTCAGCCTGCATAGTAATTTACTCTACTTTAAACAAAAAAGATAACAGTGGTATGTCTCATTTCCTAGGAACATCTGAGTACTGGGGTGTTTTCTGAACAAAGATTTTTAGTTAAGCAGAATTTAGTTTTATGAAATTAAATCAAATGTGAAAAACTGGCTGTGCAAAAATTTGGGTACCTTGTATTTTCGCTGATTTGAATGCATGTAACTGCTCAGTACTGATTACCTGCAACACCAAATTGGTTGGATTAGCTCGTTAAGCCTTGAACTTCATAGACAGGTGTGTCCAATCATGAGAAAAGGTATTTAAGGTGGTCAGTTGCAAGTTGTGCTTCCTTTTGACTCTCCTCTGAAAAGGACAACATGGGATCCTCAGAGCAACTCTCAAAAGAAATGAAAACAAAGATTGTTCAGTATCATGGTTTAGGGGAAGGCTACAAAAATCTATCTGAGGTTTAAACTGTCAGTTTCAAGTGTAAGGAATGTAATCAGGAAATGGAAGGCCACATGCACAGTCGCTGTTAAACCCAGGTCTGGCAGGCCAAGAAAAATACAGGAGCAGCATATGCGCAGGATTGTGAGAATGTTTACAGACAACCCACAGATCACCTCCAAAGATTTGCAAGAACATCTTGCTACAGATTGTGTATCTGTACATAGTTCTACAATTCAGTGCAATTTGCACAGAGAACATCTGCACTCACACCACAGAGTCACTTGTAATGCTAATTTAGACAAGCCAGATTCATTTTGGAACAAAGTGCTTTGGACTGATGAGACAAAAATTGAGTTATTTGGTCATAACAAAAACGCTTCTCATGGCGGAAGAACACCACATTCCAAGAAAAACACTTGCTACCTACTGTCAAATTTGGTGAAGGTTCCATCATGTTGTGTGGCTAGTTCAGGGACTGGTTCCCTTGTTAAAGTTAAGGGTCGGATGAATTCAACCCAATATCAACAAATTCTTCAGGATAATGTTCATGTATCAGTCACAAAGTTGAAGTTACGCAGGGGATGGATATTCCAACAAGACAATGACCTAAAGCACAGTTCGAAATCTACAAAGGCATTCATGCAGAGGGAGAAGTACAATGTTTGGGAATGGCAGTCTCCTGACTTAAATAACATTGAAAATGTATGGGATGATTTGAAGCAGGCTGTCCATGCTCGGCAGCCATCAAATTTAACTGAACAGGAGAGATTTTGTATGGAAGAATGGTCAAAAATACCTCCATCCAGAATCCAGATACTCCTCAAAGGCTATTGGAGACTGTTATATTTGCAAAAGACGGCTCAACTAAGTATTGATGCGATATCTCTGTTGTGGTGCCCAAATTTTTATGCACCTGTCTAATTTTATGATGCATATTGCATATTTTCTGTTAATCCAATAAACTTTAATGTCACTGCTGAAATATGACTATTTCCATAAGGCATGTCATATATTAAAGGGAAGTTGCTACTTTTAAAGCTCAGCCAATGATAAACAAAAATCCAAAGAATTAAGAGAGGTTCCCAAATTTTTTCTTTTGACTGTATAGTATAATACTATTTGAATGTCACAATATGCAGAGTTTGTAAAGTGCAGAGCATATTCGAGTTTTAAGTTTGCACAGTGTAACACTGTTAATGATCCCTTTAATCTATCTTGTAGAATGAACACAAGTTGGAAATTACTATGCTTTCCCAGGGAGTCTCTATGCTATATTCTTTCTTCATGCCTGCTGCTAAATTACGGGAGCGCTTTGATCAACCGTAAGTACAGCTTTGTAATTTTTAAGTATGTGGCATATGATATTTCTCGGAGATAGAGAAATATGTAGATATATATAGAGTATTAGTTAAATATAAAATTAATGTCAAATTTGTATTTATTTATATACATATAACTTAAGCAAAATTGCATAGTTTTGTAAGTATATAAATGGCTTGGTCACAGATTGTCCTAATTAAATTGTACTGAACAAATAGTAAACATATTGTATATGGGGTAACTTTTACTTTTTCCTTCTGTGCTTTACATCATGTTGTTTGTCATGCTTTATGCATGCATGTTTTACACCCGGACAGCCTCCTATCTGACACTTTAATTTGGCCTGATTCTGGTTCTGCTGAGGCACTGTTAGCAATGATCTTTGGCACATCACATCTGGGCCAACTCCAGAATAAACGCACTTGGCTGACTGAAGTGCAGTTGTGATATGTTGCATTTGGGCTGAGTTAATTTCAGAATAGGCAGTTCAAATCTTGATTCTACTTGTCACAGATGCAATATACCAACTAAATCACTAGCAAGTCCAGAACAGATACTGCCTAACTATCCACCTAGTAAAATATATTCGGGCCACGTCTGGTCAGATTTGCCTATGTCATATTGTAATGACTTGGCCAGGATGTGGGACAATGCAACAAGCTCACACCACCTTATTCAGACAGTGCAGATGCAATAGCGTGTACACATGAAAGAAAAGAAGACATTAAGGTAGATACCGTAACACTGTTACTGTAACAGTAGTGCTCGGCAAAGACGCATACATCCATTCCACTGACTGACTCTGAATTATCTTTTTTTTTTTTTTTTTAAGCTAACTGGGATGTATGCCAAAGAACATTGGATTATTGTTATTTTACCCTTTGATATTAATTGTGTAACTCAGTGTTCACATTTGCTTTGTAAAATTAAATTAAGTACACATGTTAGGGTAATAAAAATTCTCATATTTTTAAATGAGCTCTATTTGTTCTACTATGATGATCTGTGATTTAGCCTTTTTTATTTTATTTTTTTACTAGCAAAATACCTGCTCTTCGCAGCGGAGAAGTATTGTGTTATAGAAGGAAAGAAAAGGAAACATTTTGAAAATAACGTAACATGATTGTCAATGTAATTGTTTTGTCACTGTTATGAGTGTTGCTGTCATATATATATATATATATATATATATATATATATATATATATATATATATATATATATATATACACATACAAACATACACAGGTATATATATGTATGTGTGTGTATAGCTTTGGTCACTGAGTGCAAGGGAAAAATAATAAAATGTAGTCTATAAGTTATTAAACAGTAAAACATTAACGTTTTAAGAAGTACAGGTACATTGAGCACTACTGGAGTGGTTGCGGGCAAACTACATTTTAAAGACGGTGTAACAGAACAGGTAAGTAGTACTAACAGCAGCTAAAATGTATATGGATCGTCTGTCAGAAGTTGATCCCTTTTGAAAGGCGCTACGCGACGGCTGTGGTATAGAAATTACATTTTCTATGTGAACGTCCAAATTTCTGCCTCTGGTAATGTGCCTTACCGGCATTACCAGCAATTAAAGAAAATTAGTTTTGTGTCCTCTGCAGTGTTAAGAGAGAAAGGCTTTGGTTTGGGATAAAAGGGAAAAAAGGTGTAAAGAAAGGAAACTTGCCTTTTTCTTTTATATCGTATAGAGAGATGTGTTCGCTGACAATATGAGCGCCTTTTGGGGACAGTCGCAGTGGGTCTTGTGTAGATTGGTGAGACGTCCCTGCTATTAATTGGCTGTGATGGCACTGTCAGTCCTCCACTCCTGTGCGTGTCTTCATAATCCGAGCTGACGGCCTCATAATCGTATACGTGCAAAAGAAAGTGAGAAGCGCCTTCATATTAGTTTGCCGCAGTGTAGAAAAGGGGTCCCGTGTTTGCACTTGCCTGGGCTATAGCTCAGGGAGAGGATGAAAAAAATTAAAAGTGCTCACTTTCACTTTAGGCAGAAGCGCAGTTAGCGTCTCAAAGGCTGGCACAGCTATGCGCGCGTGCCGGCTGCTCGACTTTTGCTGGGCAGGAGACCTCACTTTTTACAGACACGTTCACGTTATCAAAAGTCTCTGCGCTCTTTGGAGGTCATTCATATATATAGATAGATTATATATATATATATATATATATATATATATATATATATATATAGCAAAATACCTGCGCCTCACAGTGGAGAAGTAGTGTGTTAAAGAAGTAATGAAAAAGAAAAGGAAACATTTTAATAATAACGTAACATGATTGACATTGTCATGAGTGTTGCTGTCATATATATGCCTACCTGAATAAGTCACCCTCGCTTCACTCTTACTTTTTTACCGTTCATTTAATCATGGCTAGTGGCGGAAAAATTATAAAATGGAAGAAGGATTACACTAAGTATGGTTTTACCTAAACAATTATTGATGGCGAATCGTTAAATCATAAAGCTTGAATTGGTGATCTGTTTTTCTGTGTTAACCTCATATTTTTTCATACTTCTTCTCAAACCAAAGAAGTGCAAGGGTAAAATAAATTGGGAAGCACTGATCAATGTAATCGGTGTACCAGGAAATCATGCATTGACAAAAGTTCCCCTTTGCTTGTAATGCAAAGTGTAATTAAATGCATTATTTTTTTACGCGTTATGGAGCACATGCATCGAAGCTTCTCAGCTGTGCTTGTGCTAAGAAAAGGAAACATTTTAAAAAGAACGTAACACGATTGTCAGTGTAACCTTTTGTAAGTAGTGCCTGGAGGATTCTGTGTGGAGAAACTCTAGAGACAGCGTGTGTATTAACTTGTGGATTTTTCTGTGAGTATTTGGTGGCAGTGTGACGAAGTTGCTTCGGAAGACGGTGTTAGCCGCGTATCGGAACTCAGCTCAGAGCGAAATGAGGTGAATGGGAGGGGAGATGATGACGTCACTCCTCCACCCACCTTAACTGTCAATCCCCCCACAAACAGTCTCTCGGAATTTGCATAAGCACAGCCTTTGACCAGCAGTTTGAACTTAGTTAGAAAGTGATCAAAACTGTTGTTTATGCCCTGCGTCCTCTCATTAAACTTGTATCCCGCATTAGCCGTGGGCAAGACAAACGCCAGCGGCAGCCTGTCTATGAACTTAATTTAAACTTTAGGTTTACACCGTGCTTTGTTTCCGAAATAGCTGCAGGCATGAATATGCTTGTACAGTATGTGTCACTCGCTCGCTTCTTATTGTTTCGCTGCCTTCTCAATTGTATAATGCATGTTTTCTTCAGCGCTTTTTGGAGCTCTTCCTGGTTTTCTACATAATGCGTTGACAGTCAATTCACGTGATTACGTGGGAGGCGTGATGATGTCACACGAAACTCCGCGCCCCCCTTCCCTGCCCCCAAACGGCCATCGAGCTCAACTCCATTACATTATATGGAGAAAAATAGCTTCCAGTTATGACCATTACGTAGAATTTCGAAATGAAACCTGCCCAACTTTTGTAAGGAAGCTGTAAGGAATGAGCCTGCCAAATTTCAGTCTTCCACCCACACGGGAAGTTGGAGAATTAGTGATGAGTCAGTGAGTCAGTGAGGGCTTTGCCTTTTATTAGTATAGATTCATCTGTGAGAAAGTTGCAAAACCGACCCACATACAGGCAATTTTAACTTCAATAACAGCATGCTATGGATGACATACATTCTTTAAAAAACAAATTTCATTGGCAATGAACAACGGAGGTAATCTTTCCATTGGACAACAAACAATGTTACCCAGTTGTAGAATAAATTGGTTTGCATTCACTTTCATTTGAAGCACTTTGAGAATGTAAAATTGATTCCACTGTATTGACTCAAACGGTTGTGTAATTCCATAGCAGAAACTGCTGTGTCAAAATTGTGATTGTTACTGTCAGGCAGTGTAATGATTATGAAGCTGGAAATTGGTGGTGTGATGATGGGTGTGCAATGGGCGAGAAAGAAATTTTTGGAGTGTATTGGATGAAGTGAACAACAGTGTACAGGGACAAAGTGGTGATTGGAGCAGATATCAAAGGGCATGTTGAAGAAGGGAACAGTGAAGATAAGGAGATGATGGGTAGGTATTAAAGAGAGGAATGTAGAAGGTCAGAGGATAGTGGATTTTGCCAAAAGAATGGACATGGCTGTGGTGAATACATATTTTAAGAGGGAGGGAGGAACATAGGGTTATGTACAAGAGTGGAGGAAGCTGCACACAGGTAGATTACATCCTATGCAAAAGAGTTGATCTGAAGGAGATTGAAGACTGCAAAGTGGTGACAGGGGAAAGTGTATTTAAGCTGCATAGGATGGTGGTCTGTACGATGACTTTGAAGATCAAGAAGGAGAAGAGAGTGAGGACAGAGCCAAGGATCAAAAGGTGGAAGTTGAAAAAGGAAGACTGCAAGGTTTAGTTTAGGGAGGTAGTGACACAGGTACTGAGTGGCAGTGAAGAGTTACCAGACAGCTGGGAAACTACAGCAGATGTAGTAAGGGTGACCGCAAGAAGGGTGTTTGGCGTGACATCTGGAAAGAGGAGGAAGGAAAAGGAAACCTGGTGGTGGAATGAGGAAATACTGGAGAGTATACAGAGGAAGAGGATGGTAAAGAAGAAGTGAGATAGTCAGAAAGATGCAGAAAGTAGACAAGAGTACAAGGAGATATGGCGCAAGGTGAAGAGAGATGTGGCGAAGGCTAAACAAAAGGCGTATAATGAGTTGTATGCGAAGTTGGACACTAAGGAGTGAGAAAAGGACCTGTACCGGTCATAGTGAATCAGGAAGTGCAACGGATTAACAAGGAGGAGGTAAGGACAGCTATGAAGAGGATGAAAAATGGAAAGGCCGTTGGTCCAGATGACATACCTGTGGAAGCGTGGACGTGTCTAAGAGAGATGGCAGTGGAGTTTTTAATCAGATTGTTTAATGGAATCTTGGAAAGTGAGAGGATGCCAGAGGAGTGGAGAAGTGTACTGGTGCTGATATTTAAGAATAAGGGGGATGTGCTGGACTGTAGTAACTACAGGGGAATAAAATTGATGAGCCACAGCATGAAGTTATGGAAAAGAGTAGTGGAAGCTAGGTTAAGAAGTGAGGTGATGATTAGTGAGCAGCACTATTGTTTCATGCCAAGAAAGAGCACAACAGATGCGATGTTTGCTCTGAGGATGTTGATAGAGAATTTTAGAGAAGGCCAGAAGGAGTTGCATTGCGTCTTTTTGGATCTGAAGAAAGCATATGACAGGGTGCCTCGAGAGGAGCTGTATTGTATGAAGAAGTCAGGAGTGGCAGAAAAGTACGTAAGAGTTGTACAGGATGTGTATGTGTGTTCCAAACAACGATCTATTATTTCCACTCTAAAACTCCACTCCCAGAAAATCAATTAGGGCATGAGCTGGGGGAAGTTTGTGCACGTTCTACGTTGGTGGGGGGATGGAATAACCGGCTACTTGCAGCTTTTCTTTTATCAGCACATTTAGATTAACAAAAGACGCTGGCGGAGAGGTGGGAATGGTTTTAAGAAGCGATTTAAGGTGGGATGGACCTACGAGTTTTTTCGTAGGCTCTGGTAATTCTAGTGTTAAACTCATTCACCTTCGCCAACTCTACTCCCTGCATCCTCACCATTCCACTGACCTACCTCTCATTTACACACATGTATTCTGTTTTGTTCCTACAGACCTTCATTCGTCTCCCCTCTAGAGCATATCTCCAGCTCTCCTCGGTCTCCTCAACCTGCTCCCTACTATCGCTACAGATCACAATGTCATCAGCAAACATCATAGTCCAGGGGGACTCTTGTCTAATCTCATCTGTTAACCTGTCCATCACCATTGAAAATAAGAAAGGTCTCAGAGCTGATCCCTGATGTAATCCCACCTCCAACTTGAATGCTTCTGTCACACCTACCGCAGACCTCACCACTGTCACACTTCCCTCATCCAAACAACGATCTATTATTTCCACTCTAAAACTCCACTTCACTCCCAGAAAATCAATCAAGGCATGAGCTGGGAGAAGTTTGTGCACGTTCCAAGTCGGTGGGGGGATGGAATAGCCTGTAGTGAGACCAGCTATGTTATATAGGTTGGAGATGTTGGCACTGACCAGAAAGCAGGAGACAGAGCTGGAGGTGGCAGAGTTAAAGATGCTAAAATTTGCATTGGGTGTGACGAGGATGGATAGGATTAGAAATGAGTACATTTAGAGGGTCGGGCAAAAGTTGGACGATTGGGAGACAAAATTTAGAGAGGCGAGATTGCGTTGGTTTGGACGTGCAGAGGAGAGATACTGGGTATATTGGAAGAAGGATGCTAAGGATAGAGCTGCTAAGGAAGTGGAAAAGAGGAAGGCCTAAGCGAAGGTTTATGGATGTGGTGAAAGAGGACATGCAGGTGATGGGTGTAACAGAACAAGATGCAGAGGACAGAAATATATGGAAGAAGATGATCCGCTGTGGCAACTCCTAACGGGAGCAGCCGAAAGAAGACTACTATAACCTGTTGAGGCGATGCAAGGAATTGTCATCACCACTTGTACATCCCTTCCCCCTCCTTTCCCCACCCCCTTCCTGACAACATCTAGCACATATTAAGTCCTAGGCGGAATGCCAGTCCTTCACATGGCACAAACACTCCCTCCCATTTTGACAACCATTGCCCAACGGAAATTAATAAAATATCTTTGGGACCGTATTGGTAAAAGGTAAAGGACAGGATGAGACTATAAATGATTTGCATCATGGAATAGTGTGAAAAGCATCATTTAAGACAGATAAAATATAGCACCTCTAGGACAATAAAAAGATCAAGATTTGCCACCAAAATTCATGACCGGCAAGGGGAAGGCTTATTAAGGGACCAGCAACAATCCTTAAAAAACTGCATGACATTTTAGCAGTAACTATTTGCTTCCTTCATAACAATCCTTTTGTTTGTTTCAGTTGGCTGAACTGTATCACAGGATTGCAGATGGAAGCCATCTCTCATTAAAAGACCCCCCAACCAGTGTACATTTTACTGGAATACACATTCCCCAGAAACATCACAGAATTCTTGGGATCGTGGAATAATTAATTGGCCTTTATTCTGAAAGGTGTTTTTCATAAAGGCAATACAGATGCTTTTTGTCCTAGTAGCTGATCTTGTTCTTTCTTTATGTTTACAGTGATGTGTTTGTGGTGTTTTTTTAAGAAGCTGTCTAGTTATTTTTGCTTTCAGAAGCTAGTTACCATAAACACAAACAGTGTGAATGAATGTTTTTTGTGGGGAGGGCTCCTGTTTTTCTCTAATGTAAAATCCTTATCTTCATCTGAGTTCACCTCTGTTATAATGCATCTTTATTTGAAAACAGCAGTGTCAGATCGGGGATAGTGTGAAGGTGACTGAGGGAATAAAACTGAATAAAAAACACTAACCTTTACAAGTACCATAAATTTACACTGGCTGTTATAGACTCAAATCCAATATATTCTTTTATTGTACAATAGTAGCAATAAAAACAGCTCACTACTCAAAACGGTAATACTGGGATGCAGCCGGAATCAAACCTGTGACCTCTTGATTATGAGTCAGCATTTCTTAATGCTGCACCACCCAAGTGGTCGTGTCAGTGTCGTAGCCTAACCCAATTTCTTTTTCTTTGGTTATATTCTTGAATAAAAGTGCACTTGTTTTGTTATACAGGGAGTGCAGAATTATTAGGCAAGTTGTATTTTTGAGGATTAATTTTAATATGGAACAAACACAGTGCTATCAGTCAATCCAAAATGTTAATAAACCTGAAACCTGAATGTTTCACAACGGAAATATGAGTGTGAACATCATCAGGGGAATACATATGTGCGCACAATTATTAGGCAACTATTAGTGTGCAGATTTATTATGCAACTAAAGGAAAAATGAAAATTTTCCCATCTCACTTGTTTATTTTCATCTGTTATAGTGAGAATAATAAACACCTCAAAATTTACAAATAAACATCTCTGACATTTCAAAAAAAATAAATCAATCAATCAATGACCAATATAGCCACCCTTCTTTCCAAAAACAGTCATAAGCCTTTCCATTCATGGAGTCTGTCAGTTTCTTGATCTGTTGAAGATCAGCTTTTTGTGGAGCAGTGACTACAGCCTCCCAGACACTCTTCAGAGAGGTGTATTGTTTTTCTCCCCCGTAAATCTAGCGTTTAAGAAGTGCCCACAAGTTCTCGATAGGGTTTAGGTCAGATGAGGAAGGGGGGCCATGTCATTATTCCTTCATCTTTAAGGCCTTTACTGGCTGGCCACGCAGTGGAGAACTTCGATGCAAGTGATGGAGCATTGGCCTACATAAAAATCATGGTCTTTTTCCTGTATCACTGTTTGAAGAAAGTGTCTTCGAAAAACTGGCAGTAGGTTTGGGAGTTGATTTTGAGTTCATCTTCAATGCAAAAGGTCCAACTAGCTCATCTTTAAAAATACCAGCTCATACCAGTACCCCACCTCCACGTTGGAGTGGAGCTCTGTGCCCATTACTGATCCACAGGTCCATCCATCTGGTCCATCAAGAGTCACTCTCATCTCATCGGTTCATAAAACCTTTGAAAAAAATCTGTCTTCAGATATTTCTTGGCCCAGTTTGGACGTTTCAACTTATGTTTCTTGTTCAGTGGTGGTTGGGTTTCAGCCCTCCTTACCATGTCTTTGAGCACTGAACACCTTGTACTTCTGGGCACTCCAGGTAGGTTGCAGCTCTGGAATATGAAAGTACTGGAGGATAATGGGTTCTGGTAGCTTCACGTTTGATTCTTCTCAAATCTTTGGCAGCTAATTTGCGTCTTTTGTTCTCAACACGTTTCTTGCGACCCTGTTGACTATTTGCAACAAAATGTTTGATGGTTCTGTGATCACACACCAATATCTTAGCAGTTCCAAAAGTGCTGCATCCCTCTGAAAGACTTTTTACAATTTTTGACTTTTCAGAGTCAGTTAAATCTCTTTTTTGGCCCATTTTGCCTGAGGAAAACTAGCTGCCTAATAATTCTGCACACCTTGATATAGGGTGTTGATCTCCTTAGGCCACACCCTCCCTCATTACACAAATACACATCACCTGACGTGCTTAAATCCAATAAGCATTCAATTTAATACAGCTTGGAGTTGGAATATACGCATTAAAAATGATGATATGGTCAAAATACTCACTTGCCTAATAATTGTGCACACAGTGTACTTGTACCTTTTGTGAAAGTGTTTTTGATATTTGGACTTTAGTCTTCACACACTATACACTTATGTCAAAATATTACCGTCAGTGCTGTAACATGGAAAAACTTTATTTTAGCTACATGTTCAACATTTCTTGCATTTCCTGTCATCCAACATTTACATAGATCGTTGTAGACATGGAACACACATGAAATGCATGTGTTCCAAACAATGATGTATTATATGTATTATTTACCCTATACAACTCCCAGGCACCTCGCCCCTAGATAAACGAGACCTGAGCTGAGTTAACTTTTTGTCCAAGTTGAGCTGCGGCAGTGGGGGGATGGGAGAGCAGGCTGCTTGATACTTGTGTTGATTGACACATTTACAAAACAAAAGATACTAATGGAGTGGTGCAAAGGAATTTAAGGTGGCCCAGGAGTTTTTTTTCATAATCTTCAGGGATTCTAGTGTTAAATGATATTACCTATGGTGGAATGAATTAAAAGGTTTGCATTCACTTTCATTTTAACAGTGATGTGGCACATGTATGAGTTTTGGCAGCTCTGTAAAACAGTAATATTATAAGAACGTAAACGGTTGAGCATTGATTCAATAGCACAACATGCTGTAGCAAAATTGTGATCACTACTAGCACTTGCTGAGGTATTAGAAAGAATTGTCTTTGCGTGTTTATAAAAGAATATAGAAGTACTTTAAGATAAAAATGAAAGAATTGAGATGACAAATTTTATTAAATGATCCACCTTATATTACAATAATGTAGTAACATGCCAACTGCAGATTTCACTGTACCAATTTGGCAGTGTATAGCTTGTATAAGGCACAAGGGTTGTGAGTACCAAATCCCCATGGTGGCATGCAGTAAATGAGTTAAGAGAATTAAAGCAATCTTTTTGATTAGCTCCGATATTATTAAGTTTATGTTGAGCATCTAAACATCTCGGCCATCTAAATAAGATCTAATTCATATGACTAAGGTAGCATACAGTATATTAATTAAATGTAAATTAAAAGAATGCAATTTGAAAAATAACTGTGGCACTCTAACATGGGTCTTTGTTACAGTCATTTACAGTGCATCCGGAAAGTATTCACAGCGCATCACTTTTTCCACATTTTGTTATGTTACAGCCTTATTCCAAAATGGATTAAATTCATTTTTTTCCACAGAATTCTACACATAACACCCCATAATGACAACATGAAATATGTTTACTTGAGGTTTTTGCAAATTTATTAAAAATAAAAAAACTGAGAAATCACACGTACATAAGTATTCACAGCCTTTGCTGAATACTTTGTCGATGCACCTTTGGCAGCAATTACAGCCTCAAGTCTTTGCTTGGCACACCTATCCTTGGCCAGTTTCGCCCATTCCTCTTTGCAGCACCTCTCAAGCTCCATCAGGTTGGATGGGAAGCGTCGGTGCACAGCCATTTTAAAATCTCTCCAGAGATGTTCAGTTGGATTCAAGTCTGGGCTCAGGCTTGGCCTCTCAAGGACATTCACAGAGTTGTCCTGAAGTCACTCTGACAGAGTGACCATTGGGTTCTTGGTCACCTCCCTGACTAAGGCTCTTCTCCCCCGATCGCTCAGTTTAGATGGCCGGCCAGCTCTAGGAAGAGTCCTGGTGGTTTTGAACTTCTTCCACTTACGGATGATGGAGGCCACTGTGCTCATAGGGACCTTCAAAGCAGCAGAAATTTTTCTGTAACCTTCCCCAGATTTGTGCCTCGAGACAATCCTGTCTCGGAGGTCTACAGACAATTCCTTTGACTTCATGCTTGGTTTGTGCTCTGACATAAACTGTCAACTGTGGAACCTTATATAGACAGGTGTGTGCCTTTCTAAATCCTGTCCAATTAACTGAATTTACAACAGGTGGACTCCAATTAAGCTGCAGAAACATCTCAAGGATGATCAGGGAAAACAAGATGCACCTGAGCTCAATTTTGAGCTTCATGGCAAAGGCTTTGAATACTTATGTACATGTGCTTTCTCATTTTTTTTTATTTTTAATAAATTTACAAAAACCACTTTGTCATTATGGGGTGTTGTGTGTAGAATTCTGAGGAAAAAAATTAATCCATTTTGGAATAAGGCTGTAACATAACAAAATGTGGAAAAAGTGTTGCACTGTGAATACTTTCCGGATGCACTATATCTCGAGTCCAAGTCAAGTTGCAAGCAAGCAATTTACAAGTCAGATAAACTGAAACACATTTTCACTCTTAGAAGTTGTTTGCTTTGTTCTGAATCAGGGGACATTTTGTTACTTTGTTTTAATTTCCAGTTAGCCTGAGCATGTTCCACAATGTAAACTTTCCAGCAAACTAAACACATCAAATATTCTGTGGGGGTGTGATCATGGCAAGTATTTGCACACCACTGCATTTTCCATAATTATTAACTGAAATATTACTTGTAAAGTATGCGCTACTAAGTTTTTGCGCTGAAGACCACATTTCAAATAGCCAAGTGTACAATAGAAGAAAAGCTCTACTGATGACATACACTGATATCCTTCAGTTTTAAGACAGTAGATTACCTTGTAACTTACAATTAACTGTATGATGTTGAGCATTTACTCTCCAGTGGCCACAATGTGAACTTAACCTCAACTTAGTTTATTTCAAATTGTATGTCTACTGTCTTAAATGTTGTTCATGTTAGTTATTAATGTTTATTTTGAAATGCTTGAATAACATTGACTAACATGTCAGTGTTGGTAGACGTAACAACAACAACATTTATTTATATAGCACATTTTCATACAAAATGTAGCTCAAAGTGCTTTACATAATGAAGAATAGAAAAATAATACACAGTAAGAAAATAAAATAAGTCAACATAAATTAACATAGAATAAGAGTAAGGTCCAATGGCCAGGATGGACATCCATCCATTTTCCAACCCGCTGAATCTGAACACAGGGTCACGGGGGGTCTGCTGGAGCCAATCACAGCCAACTCAGGGCAGAAGGCAGAAATCCAATCCCGGGCAGGGTGCCAACCCACCGCAGGACACACACACACAGACACATCAAGCAGACACTAGGGCCAATTTTAGAATCGCCAATCCACCTAACCTGCATGTCTTTGGACTGTGGGAGGAAACCGGAGCATCCGGAGGAAACCCATGCAGACACGGGGAGAACATGCAAACTCCACACAGGGAAGACCCAGGAAGTGAACCCAGGTCTCCTAACTGCGAGGCAGCAGTGCTACCATTGCGCCACCGTGCCGGTAAAAAATTTAATCTGTAGGGATTCCAGACATTAGACTGCCTAGTCCCCTCTGGGCATTCTACCTAACATAAATGAAACAGTCCTCTTTGGATTTAGGGTTCTCACGGAAAGACTTGATGATGATGGTCACGTAGACTTCTGGCTTTTAATCCATCCATCATTGTTGGAGCATCATGATGCTTTGAGTGCGCCACCACCACAAAGAAACCAGAAAAAGAAACAGAAGAGAGAGTAGGGGTCAGTACGGATTTTAGAGCCACCATGAATAGTTATTATGATGAATTGAACATACAGAGTATCAGGATTAAGTTAAAGTGAAGTTATAAAAAGGCCATGTTAAAGTAATATGTTTTCAGCAGTGTTTTAAAGTGCTCTACTGTATTAGCCTGGCGAATTCCTATTGGCAGGCTATTCCAGATTTTAGGTGCATAGCAGCAGAAGGCCGCCTCCCCACTTTTAAGTTTTGTTCTTTGAATTCTAAGGAGATACTTATTTGAGGATCTAAGGTTACGATTTGGAATATAAGGTGTCAGACATTCTGATATATAAGATGGGGCGAGATTATTTAAGGCTTTATAAACCATAAGCAGAATTTTAAAGTCAATCCTGAATGACACAGGTAACCAGTGTAGTGACATCAAAACTGGAGAAATGTGCTCGGATTTTCTTTTCCTAGTTAGGATTCTAGCAGCTGCATTCTGCACTACTTGCAGACGATTTATGTCTGTTTTGGGTAGTCCTGAGAGGAGTGCGTTACAGTAATCTAGTCGACTGAAAACAAACACGTGAACTAGTTTCTCAGCATCTTTCAGTGATATAAGCGGTCTAACTTTAGCTATGTTTCTTAAGTGAAAAAATGCTGTCCTAGTGATCTGATTAATATGCGATTTAAAATTCAGATTGCAGTCAACAATTACCCCTAAGTTTTTTACCTCCGTCTTGACTTTTAATTCTAATGTATCCAGGTTATTTCTAATAGCCTCATTGTATCCATTATTGCCAATCACTAAGATTTCAGTTTTCTCTTTATTTAACCTGAGAAAGTTACTATTCATCCATTCTGAGATACAAGTCAGACATTGTGCTAGTGAATCAAGAGAATCGGGGTCATCAGGTGCTATTGAGAAGTACAGCTGTGTGTCATCAGCATAGCTTTGGTAGCTCACGTTGTGCCCTGAGATAATCTGACCTAATGGAAGCAAATAGATTGAGAATAACAGCGGACGCAGGATAGAGCCTTGTGGAACACCATATTGGATATCATGTGTCTTTGAGTTGTAATTACCACAACTAACAAAGAATTTTCTCCCTGTCAGGTAGGATTCAAACCAATTTAAGACACTGCCAGAGAGGCCCACCCATTGACTAAGGCGATTTCTAAGAATATTATGATCAATGGTGTCAAATGCAGCACTCAGATCTAAGAGAATGAGAACAGATAAATGGCCTCAGTCTGCATTCACCCACAAATCATTTACTACTTTAACAAGTGCAGTTTCTGTGCTGTGATTTGTTCTAAACCCCGACTGGAATTCAAGAATAGTAATGAGGGGATGCCCCACCTGCCCTTATGGTGTAGTATTAGAATTTTTAATCGGTGTTCAGTAGCTTCAGTGAGTCTAGTGTTAAGTACTTCAATAAGATTGCATTAGTTGATTCAAGTTTGTATTTATTTTTATTTTTCTAGCCCACAAAATACCCCCCCCCCAACCCCAGTTTGTAATAACAATAAGGTCTACAGGTCTACCAGGAAGTAAAAGTACAATTTCAATAGCTTTAAGTAGTTGTTTGGTAAATATTGATTCTAGAAAGAGTAAAATAATGCTACATTTTGTAATAAAGAAGTTGAAATACCAGTCTTGTTTTATTTTTATCCATGTTCTGTAAATTTAAAATATCCATTATTTAAGTGTTTTTTTGTTTTGTTGTTTGTTTTTGTCCCTTTAGGATGACGGAGATTGTGACGAAAGTGTCTAAAAAGAAGCTTGGCAAACATGTTAAGGCCCTTGTCTTTGAACTTTGTTGTAATGATGACACAGATGAAGATGTTGAGGTTCCCTATGTCAGATATACTATTCGTTGAGACCTCCAGTGGAGCAGAAGAGTGTCTGGCAAAGAAGGACAGATGAGAATTTCTGGGAGAGGACATACAATCTAGAGCAGAGGAGAAGGCTGCTGCAGGATTTGCTGCTGAGTTAAAAATGAAGAGATTTGTAGAATATGCCTAAGGAGGATAAACTGATAAAGCAGTGACTGGCATACATACTTTTAATACACCGAAATTAAAATCATTCTTTTAAACCAATGAATCATATTTTGAAGATTTCAGGGTTATCTTCTTAATGTTCCTTTTTTTATTTGAACTATGGTTTTATTTTTCAAATGAAAAGCATCCTTCCTTGAAACATTAACTAGTGTGATACTTTCAGGCCTGAAATATCGGAAGGTTGTACTTTCTCATACATTGTGGTCCAGTTAACTGCAGCATTTCTTTCATGATCCACTCGCAGCCTGTTTCTCTGTAGAATCTTTTTGTAGTAGCTTAATTTAATGTCTCAAGTGTTTGAAATCTTCCATTAAATGTGCAGTTGCATGCATTTTTCAGTTTTAGGTCTGCATCTTTTACACCACATATTAATAGCGGTCTGTCGCAATACCATGATAACATATTCCTAATGGCATGTACGATATTTTTGAATTTATTTTGTGTGTGTAAAAATATAAGGTAATGTCTTGCTTTTCACTAATGTGCAAAATTATTTTTTTTTTGGTGTCTTTTGCCTTTGTGAGAATTTTAATGTACAATCGTACACCGTATTGACTGCCAGTTTAATCAGGATAATGTAATATATATATATATATATATATATATATATATATATATATATATATATATATATATATATATATATATATATATAGGATGCAAATATGCACCAGCATGAATCTTTGAAAGGTCTCTCCCAAGTTAGCATCCCTGTCCTACCAAGCATTGCAGCTAAGTGTGTGTCTCTCTCATATATATATATATATATATATATATATATATATATATATATAATTTTTTTTTGGTGGGGGGTGTGATTTGCTGGTCTGTGGTGAGCTCAGGCTCTGGTTAAGGCATGAAATGTAAACTTACTAAGAACTCTTCTGCACCACCTTATAGACTTGAGTCTTTCTACTTTTTGTTTAATAATCAGATGTGTAATAAAATGCAATTATTCTGTAACTGAAGCACATAGTGCAAGAATTATTAAAAATTAAGAACTTATCAGTTTTTGTTTCCTCATTAAATGCTTATTTTTGCACAGTTGTTTTTAACTTGCCACAGTTGTCACCTATAACATGTTTTCAGTCTGTGATATCTTGCTTTATCACTTCTGTTTAATAATCTGCCACCTTAGTGAGGTTTGAAGGATGTCCTGCTGAACGGCTCTACTTTGTTCTCGCTGTAGCATTTTATTTGGGCTTAGACCAGAACCTTGGCTTGACTATTGTAGGACATGACATATAAGTCTTCCTCCTTCGATGTTAATTTGAATCATCCACTTGATGCAAGTAAATGTGTTTCTTGAAACTGGCATGTCTGCAAGGCTATGTGACATGCCATCATTTGGAAAAAAATGTGTTATCTTGATCCCAAGCATAACATTCCACGAGCTATATGAATACAAGCCTTTACACATAAAATTAATACAGCAAACAGGAGTTTAAATGAATGGTTAAACAAGCATGGAAAGTAACCATTTGTTAGATGAATGGAGTAAAAGGGGTGTAACAGCTTTGTCTTTGGGAATCTCAGCATAATTTAACCATTCACCAAGCACACCAGGCTATGTTAGGTTTATATCACATATGCCATCCTCCCAATGGAGAACCTTTTGCAAATGCCACTAGCTGACTTTTTTTTTTTTAAGATGAATGGGATATACCAGGGGATAAGCTTGTGACAATAGTGACGTGCAATGGAGGAAACAGAGCAAAAGCAGTAGGTAAATTAATGGAAGGAATTAAGGGTGCAAGAACCATTTTTTTTATTAGGTTATGTTAAATTGATGAAGTGTTTTCTTCATTAAGTTAAAATATTTACCTTTATATTAATGCATAGTCTATGGGGGATTCTATTATAACCCCAACAAGCTAATCTGAAAATGAAATACTGTAATTACATTTTGTCATTCTGATTATAGACTAAGTTCATGATCTGCATTGCAGTTGGTAAGGCATGGAGGGCAAACTGTTTCAAGCTGTACATACAGTTAGGTCCATAAATATTTGGACACAATTACAATGAATTGTAAATGAACCAACTCCAATGCAGTTGAAGTGCAGACTTTCAAGTTTAATTCAGTGGGGTGAACAAAATGATTGCATAAAAATGTGAGTCAACTAAAGCATTTTTTTTAACACAATTCCTTCATTTCAGTGGCTCAAAAGTAATTGGACAATTGACTCAAAGGCTATTTCATGGGCAGGTGTGGGCAAGTCTGTCGTTATGTCATTATCAGTTAAGCAGATAAAAGGCCTGGAGTTGATTTGAGGTATGGTGCTTGCATGTGGAAGATTTAGCTGTGAACAGACAACATGCGGTCAAAGGAGCTCTCCATGCAGGTGAAAGAAGCCATCCTTAAGCTGCGAGAACAGAAAAAACCCATCCGAGAAATTGCTAGAATATTACGAGTGGCAAAATCTACAGTTTGGTATATCCTGAGAAAGAAAGCAAGCACTGGTGAACTCAGCAACGCAAAAAGACCTGGACGTTCACAGAAGTCAACAGAGGTGGATGATCTCAGAATCATTTCCATAGTGAAGAGAAACCCATTCACAACAGCCAACCAAGTGAACAACATTCTCCAGGGGGTAGGCGTATCGATATCCAAGTCTACCATAAAGTGAAGACTGCATGAAAGTAAATACAGAGGGTGCACTGCAAGGTGCAAGCCGCTCATAAGCCTCAAGAATAGAAAGGCTAGATTGGACTTTGCTAAAGAACATCTAAAAAAGCCAGCACAGTTCTGGAAAAACATTCTTTGGACAGATGAAACCAAGATCAACCTCTACCAGAATGATGGCAAGAAAAATGTATGGAGAAGGCATGGAACAGCTCATTATCCAAAGCATACCACATCATCTGTAAAACACAGTGGAGGTTAGTGTGATGGCTTAGGCGTGCATGGCTGCCAGTGGCACTGGGACACTAGTGTTTATTGATGATGTGACACAGGACAGAAGCAGCCAAATGAATTCTGAGGTGTTCAGAAACATACTGTCTGCTCAAACCCAGCTAATTGCAGTGAAATTAATTGGGTGGCGTTTCATAATATAGATGGACAATGACCCAAAACATACAGCCAAAGCAACCCAGGAGTTTATTAAAGCAAAGAAGTGGAAAATTCTTGAATGGCCAAGTCAGTCACCTGGGGCCTCATGCATAATGCCGTGTGTAGAATTCGCACTAAAACATGACGTAAGCGCAAAACCCGAAATGTGCTTACACACAGAAAAATCCAGATGCAGGAATCTTTGCGTACTCCAGCTTCTACGTTCTTCTGCTACATAAATCCCGGTCAGCGTAAAAAGTAACACTCGTGCACTCGCCTTATGTCCCGCCCCAACTCCTACCAGAATTACGCCTCTTTGAATATGCAAATCAATATAAATTGCCCTTAAGCTCAGCCTTCTGTGAAAAGACAATGGGAAAATATAAGAATTTCAGCGAATACCAAGTGGAGGTAAAGGAAAAACATACTATTTGTTTAATTAAATTGTGGTATAATCAACAAAAGTAAGTTGATCGAGTGACATAGCGTGTTGGAGAAACTTGAAAGCTCAGATATCAAAGTCGCCGTGAAAAGGTGAGTCGTAGCCCACCGTCTGAGTGTCATATGAAAGCTTATTAGGGTACACAGAAAATAAAGGCACACAGTGGGGAAAAAAGCACGAAATGTCAACTTCAATCTCAAAATTTCCACTTTAATCATGTTTATTTTGTCATTAAAGTAGAACATCATAAACGTCCTTTTTAAATCATTTAATTAACCAGTTTCTCAAATCACATTGTAATTAAAATAGCACGTTAAATGCTGTTTTGTATGTGATCTTCTATGTGCTCTATGTGTGTGAATCACTACTTGCTTCTTAAACCGGCTCTCTTCCTCCGACTGGACACAGAATCCATTACATTTGTGATATTACAGCTCTCTGAATAACTAAAATACTGAGATGTATACATGATATTTTTTATGATGATAGGAATGAAAGCATGTTATTAAACATGGGTTTCACGGCAGTGATTGTGTGCGACCTTCAATGAAATTATTTATTGCAGCAGTACTCCTGGGTGGCTCTAGGCTTGTGGCAGCCCTGGGCAGAGAAAGAATCGGTGGCTCCTTTGCCCGCCAATGTCAATATGGTATCCTATGCACGGTGGATGGCCACATCCGTTGCGGGCACTGCATAGCTGCCTCGTGCTCATGACACAAGCGTTTAACTTTTGTTGAAATTTGCCGCTGCATTTTTAGCTGTGTTGTTATTTTCTCTTTCTGTTTTATATTCAATATATATTGGCGTGGCCACCCCTGCAGTCCTTGCTTTTCTTTCTATAAGTAACCGATCACCACACAATCAGCCCTGTAATAGATGTTAAGCCATCTGTAAGCTTAGAGTGCCGATTCTTCAAAACATTTAAGGAACACTGAACTATCTTCGTAGTACGTGTTTAATTATTCTATCCTTCATGCCAGTTCCAGTGAAGAATATAGATTATTTAAATGAAGTTAGTTTTATCTGTATAATATAATAAACATATTTTGCTGCATTTCATTTAGTTTTATCTGTATAATATAATAAACATATTTTGCTGCATTTCATCTTAAAAATGATATTGTCATCATATGTAAATATGCGCTTTATAAAGTGGGGCAGGTTGTGCAATATAACTAGTGCAAGTTTACAGTGGGGTGATTGTACTTATAAGTACAAACAGTCCTACAAGGAGCAATTGATTGAGTGTATTTAAAGTTCTTGGGATGAAACTGTTTCTGAACCGTGAGCTCCGTACAAGAAAGGCTTTGTCGCTGAGGTAGCGTGTGCTTGATACTGTATACCGATAATTCTCTTTCCGATGAGCTGCTGCTGTGATTCCCCACTTAGATACAGTGATATAAATACTCCGAGTGGTGCAGTGAGAGTAATATGGAAAAAGATGATCCGCTGTGGCAACTCCTAATGGGAGCAGCTGAAAGAAGAAGAAGGAGGTGAAGTGAGAGTAACAGCGCTAAAGCAAATATGGTATTTGGAATACTATGGCTAGTCCCTGGACAATTATATTGTTACAAGTTAATTACAATCGGATGCATTACACTAATAAACAATATGAGGTTAGTTTCAGTGTGTTTATAAAGCCACGTCAGAAATGTGGTTCTAACAAATAAAGGGTAACCACACAGGAACAGTAGTACTGCTTTGACGCTGGATGCCGCCAGTCTGCAAAACCAAGCGGAGAACTTGCATACGACAAGGTATGAGGTTCCGTGGAAAAGTGCGTGGCTTTACGCCAAGTGTAGGTTTTATACATCGCGATTTGAACATGGAAAAGTTCTTACGCAACATTTCTGTGCGTACGCACCATTTATACATGAGGCCCCTGATCTTAACCCAATTGAGCATGCATTTCACTTGTTGAAGACTAAACTTTGAACAGAAAGGCCCAGAAACAAACAGCAACTGAAAGCCACTGCAGTAAAGCCTGGCAGAGCATTAAAAAGGAGGAAACCCAGCATCTAGTGATGTCCATGAGTTCAAGACTTCAGGCTGTCATTGCCAGCAAAGGATTTTCAACCAAGTATTAGAAATGAACATTTTATTTCCAGTTATTTAATTTGTCCGATTACTTTTGAGCCCCTGAAATAAAGGGATTGTGTTAAAAAAATGTTTTAGTAGCCTCACATTTTTATGCAATTGTTTTGTTCACCCCACTGAATTAAAGCTGCAAGTCTGTACTTCAACTGCATCTGAGTTGTTTCATTTAAAATGCATTATGGTAATGTACAGAACAAAATTAGAAAAAAAGCTGTCTGTCCAAATATTTATGGACCTAACTGTACATACCAAATGTACTGAAGTAAAACCTTTGTAAGTTTGCCATTGAGAAACACAATCTTTAAGTATCGAAAGTAACTGAAGTTATATGAGAAAGAGAAGATTATAGAAAAAAACTTTTTTGCCTTCTATTCTGTGTGTGAATAACTTTTTTTTTTTTTTTTTAATTTTTGTGATATGTTCCTTTTTAAATTCTTACTAAACCTTTTTAAACAAACTATGATGGACTATGAAATTTCTTTTGTTACCTGTTTAACTCGTGTTGGATCCTCCCAACTCATAGCTGCTGGAATTTGGGAACCCAGAAAAGACGCAACTACAAAGGTTAAGAGTGAGCAACGCACAACAATAGTTTTGCTGAGCAGTCAGCATGGGTTCAGACAAGGGAGGTCATGTTTTACCAACTTGCTAGAATTCTATGAAGAAGAAACAAAGGGATATGATCAAAGAGGAGTATATGATATTTATGTTGACTTTTAGAAAGCATTTGATAAGGTGACACGTGAGGTTGGGCAACAAACTAAAAGTGGGAGTTAAGGGTGATGTTTTTAGATGGTGCAGAATTGGCACATGAAGAAGAGGGTGATGGTGCAAGAAACCTCATCAGAATTGGCCGATGTTAAGAGTGGTGTTCCACAGAGGTTAGTGCTAGAGCCACTGCTATTTTTAATTTATATATACAGCGGCTACAGAAAAGAATCACTGCCTTTGAAATATTCCCTTTTTTGCTTTACAGCCTTAAATGAAAATGCACACCAAGAATATTTCTTACCATTTATAAAAATGATTTAGGTTGGAATATAAGTAACAAGCTGGTTAAGTTTTTCTTTACACAGAGAAGCATAGACACTTGGAATAAGCTACCATGTAGCTCCCTGTTGTGTTCAGAAGCCTCTTGAACCCGACACCATTGATAGTTATGACCGGGGTGAGCCAGGCAAATGAGGACACAACACGATGCAAGGGGATGGTGTAAGAGTGCTTCAGTGCTTTTATTGAAAACAGTCACCCGGTGTCCAAATTGCAGTACTCAAAAATTCTTTGAATAATCCATAAAAGGGAAAGTGGAGGTTAAAATCCAAATAAATAGAATAGCCATTAAAATGATTTTAAAAAGGGGGGGGGGGTAATAAAAACTCTTTAAAAAGCAACTTCCTGCGGCTTTCCTTTAATACCAATGTTTCATCTGCCCAAAATCGCACAAGAAGTGTCACAATGGGCTTTAACAGGCCCTGCCTTTTGACAGCCCCCCAGCCTTGATTATTTAAGAAGACAGAAAACTCGCACAAAAAAAAACAACCCTTGTAGGGAAAAAAAATGGAAGAAACCTTGGGAAAGGCAGTTCGAAGAGAGACCCCTTTCCAGGTAGGTTGGGTGTGCAGTAGATGTCAAAAAAGGGGTAAATAAAATACACAGAACAAAAGTCATCCTCAATACAATGTAATAGTGCAATAGAAGTATTACAAGTATAGAGTAGAGTTCAACAGTAGATATCACATAATAGGATCTGGATTTGTTCAGATCAAGTTAGCCATCAAGTTGCCTCCCCAATTGGCCATTCCACAGCTGAGTCAGCACTGGGCCAGTCAATCTGAATAAAGGACTCCTCTCCCCGATGATTCCCGTGATCCTCCATCAGAGATGACTTTACCATAAGCAGGCAAAACAACTTGGCAGGTGGGCAGTGGCACCAAATGCCACATTTGAGTACAGAGAGGAGAAACGGAATAGGTAGATGTTAGTATCAAATTGTAACTATCATGTTACTTATGTTTTAGTGCTAATGACTAACAACAGAGATGCAGTCTGTACAGTTAATCAGCAGATCTAGTCAGGATATGCTAAACTGAAGTAGTGAGTCTTCAGCCGGGATTTAAAAGCTGAGACTGAAGGGACATCTCTTAACAACAACATTTATTTTTATATAGCACATTTTCATACAAACAGTAGCTCAAAGTGCTTTACATATTAAAGAATAGAAAAATGAAAGACACAATTATAAAACAAAATAAATCAACATTAATTAACATCGAATAAGAGTAAGGTTCAATGGCCAGGAGACAGAAAAAACAAAAACTCCAGACGGCTGGAGAAAAAATAAAATCTGTAGGGATTCCAGACAATGAGACCTCTCAGTCCCCTCTGGGCATTCTACCTAACATAAATGAAACAGTCCTCTTTGGATTTAGGATTCTCACGGAAGGGCTTGATGATGATGATGGTCACGTAGACTTCTGCCTTTTAATCCGTCCATCATTGTTGGAGCATCATGAAGCTTTGAGTAGGTGGTGGTGGCGCAGGCCACCACCACAAAGAAACCGGAAAAAGAAACAGAAAAGAGAGTAGGGGTCAGTATCGATTTTAGAGCCACCATGAATAGTTATTTTGAGGAAATTGAACATATAGAGTATCAGGATTAAGTTAAATTAAGATTAAAATGAAGTTATAAAAAGGCCATGTTAAAGTAATGTGTTTTCAGCAGTGTTTTAAAGTGCTCTACTGTATCAGCCTGGCGAATTCCTATTGGCAGGCTATTCCAGATTTTAGGTGCATAACAGCAGAAGGCCGCCTCACCATTTCTTTTAAGTTTTGTTCTTGGAATTCTAAGGAGACACTCATTTGAGGATCTGAGGTTACGATTTGGAATATAAGGTGTCGGACATTCCGATATATAAGATGGGGCGAGATTATTTAAGGCTTTATAAACCATAAGCAGAATTATAAAGCAGTCAATTCTGAATGACACAGGTAACCAGTGTAGTGACATTAAAACTGGAGAAATGTGTTCGGATTTTCTTTTCCTAGTTAGGATTCTAGCAGCTGCATTCTGCACTAGTTGCAAACGATTTACAGTGGTGTGAAAAACTATTTGCCCCCTTCCTGATTTCTTATTCTTTTGCATGTTTGTCACACAAAATGTTTCTGATCATCAAACACATTTAACCATTAGTCAAATATAAGACAAGTAAACACAAAATGCAGTTTTTAAATGATGGTTTTTATTATTTAGGGAGAAAAAATTCCAAACCTACATGGCCCTGTGTGAAAAAGTAATTGCCCCCTGAACCTAATAACTGGTTGGGCCACCCTTAGCAGCAATAACTGCAATCAAGCGTTTGCGATAACTTGCAATGAGTCTTTTACAGCGCTCTGGAGGAATTTTGCCCCACTCGTCTTTGCACAATTGTTGTAATTCAGCTTGATTTGAGGGTTTTCTAGCATGAACCGCCTTTTTAAGGTCATGCCATAGCATCTCGATTGGATTCAGGTCAGGACTTTGACTAGGCCACTCCAAAGTCTTCATTTTGTTTTTCTTCAGCCATTCAGAGGTGGATTTGCTGGTGTGTTTTGGGTCACTGTCCTGTTGCAGCACCCAAGATCGCTTCAGCTTGAGTTGACGAACAGATGGCCGGACATTCTCCTTCAGGATTTTTTGGTAGACAGTAGAATTCATGGTTCCATCTATCACAGCAAGCCTTCCAGGTCCTGAAGCAGCAAAACAACCCCAGACCATCACAATACCACCACCATATTTTACTGTTGGTATGATGTTCTTTTTCTGATATGCTGTGTTCCTTTTACGCCAGATGTAACGGGACATTTGCCTTCAAAAAGTTCAACTTTTGTCTCATCAGTCCACAAGGTATTTTCCCAAAAGTCTTGGCAATCATTGAGATGTTTCTTAGCAAAATTGAAACGAGCCCTAATGTTCTTTTTGCTTAACAGTGGTTTGCGTCTTGGAAATCTGCCATGCAGGCCGTTTTTGCCCAGTCTCTTTCTTATGGTGTAGTCGTGAACACTGACCTTAATTGAGGCGAGTCAGGCCTGCAGTTCTTTAGACGTTGTCCTGGGGTCTTTTGTGACCTCTCGGATGAGTCGTCTCTGCGCTCTTGGGGTAATTTTGGTGGCCGGCCACTCCTGGGAAGGTTCACCACTGTTCCATGTTTCTGCCATTTGTGGATAATGGCTCTCACTGTGGTTCACTGGAGTCCCAAAGCTTTAGAAATGGCTTTATAACCTTTGCCAGACGGATAGATCTCAATTACTTCTGTTCTCATTTGTTCCTGAATTTCTTTGGATCTTGGCATGATGTTTAGCTTTTGAGGTGCTTTTGGTCTACTTTTCTGTGTCAGGCAGCTGCTATTTAAGTGATTTCTTGATTGAAACAGGTGTGGCAGTAATTAGGACTGGGGGTGGCTACGGAAATTGAACTCAGGTGTGATACACCACAGTTAGGTTATTTTTTAACAAGGGGCAATTACTTTTTCACACAGGGCCATGTAGGTTTGGATTTTTTTTTCTCCCTAAATAATAAAAAACGTGATTTAAAAACTGCATTTTGTGTTTACTTGTGTTATATTTGACTAATGGTTAAATGTGTTTGATGATCAGAAACATTTTGTGTGACAAACATGCAAAAGAATAAGAAATCAGGAAGGGGGCAAATAGTTTTTCACACCACTGTATATCTTTTTTGGTAGTCCTGAGAGGAGTGCATTACAGTAATCTAGTCGACTGAAAACAAACGCGTGAACTAATTTCTCAGCATCTTTCAGTGATATAAGCGGTCTAACTTTACTTATGTTTCTTAAGTGAAAAAATGCCGTCCTAATGATCTGATTAATATGTGATATAAAATTCAGATTACAGTCAACAATCACCTCTAAGCTTTTTACCTCCGTCTTGACTTTTAATCCTAATGTATCCAGTTTATTTCTAATAGCCTCATTGTATCCATTGTTGCTGATCACTAAGATTTCAGTTTTCTTTTTATTTAACTTGAGAAAATTACTATTCATCCATTCTGAGATACAAGTCAGACATTCTGTTAGTGAATCAATAGAATCAGGGTCATCAGGTGCTATTGATAAGTACAGCTGTGTGTCATCAGCATAGCTGTGGTAGCTCACGTTGTGCCCTGAGATAATCTGACCTAACGGAAGCATGTAGATTGAGAATAACAGCGGACCCAGGATAGAGCCTTGTGGAACACCATATTGGATATCATGTGTCTTCGAGTTGTAATTCCCACAACTAACAAAATATTTTCTCCCTGTCAGGTAGGATTCAAACCAATTTAAGACTGTGCCAGAGAGGCCCACCCATTGACTAAGGCGATTTCTAAGAATGTTGTGATCAATGGTGTCAAATGCAGCACTCAGATCTAAGAGGATGAGAACAGATAAATGGCCTCTGTCTGCATTTACCCGCAAGTCATTTACTACTTTAACAAGTGCAGTTTCTGTGCTGTGATTTGTTCTAAAACCCGACTGAAATTTATCAAGAATAGCATGTTTATTTAGGTGGTCATTTAACTGCATAATGACTGCCTTCTCCAGAACTTTACTTAAGAAGGCAGGTTAGAGATGGGTCTAAAATTTTCAAGAGCTGAGGGTCAAGATTATGTTTCTTAAGTAGGGGTTTAACTACAGCAGTCTTAAGACAGTCTGGGAAGACCCCAGTATCTAGTGACGAATTTACTATGTCAAGAACATTATCAATTAGCACGCCTGATACTTCTTTGAAAAACCTTGTTGGTATCGGGTCAAGGACGAAGTGGAGGGTTTTAATTGAGAGATTATTTTTTTTAAATCAGGTAAATCTATCCTAGTGAAAGAGTTTAATTTGTTTATAACAGGATGCTGGGGTTTAGGAGGATCCTTAGTGTTGGAGGGATATACTATGTTATTTCTAATATCATTAATTTTTTGATTGAAAATACAGCGACAGCCTCACAGGTTTCACTGGAAGCACTTAGGAGGCATTCCTTTGAGCTACCTGGGTTTAGTAGGCGATCAATTGTAGAAAATAAGACTCTGGGATTACTAGCATTGTTATTTATAATATTAGAGAAATAGCAGCGTCTCTCAAGACGGACAGTGTTATTGTATTCTGTTATTTTGACTTTTAATATTTCGTGGTGGATAGTAAGTTTAGTCTTCCTCCATTGACGCTCAGCTCTACGGCATGTTCTCTTTAAATCAGACACTCTTTGGGTCTTCCATGGTATACCAATGCTAGAAGATTTTTTCACTGTCTTTTCAGGTGCAACTATGTCAACAGCAGCTCTCACTTTAGTATTAAATCTTTCCACCTTACTATTTACATTATCCTCGCTATTATAGCTGGCACTATAAACGGACTGATTGCTTAAAATGTTTGTAAGTTTTAAAGCTGCTGCCGAGTCAAAGAAGCGTTTTTTAACAATATGCTTCTCATGAGTGTTTTTTATCATTATTTCTATATTAAAAAGTAGAAGAAAATGGTCTGATAGACCAATATCAATGATCTGTTTTATATCAACTTTCAGTCCTTTAGTAATCACTAAGTCTAATGTATGACCTGCTTTATGTGTAGGCTGATTTATGAGTTGTCTCAAATCAAAAGAATCCAGGAGGTTCATAAATTCTTTTACTTTTAGATCACACTGATTATCTATATGAAAATTAAAGTCGCCAACTATTAGGAGTGTGTCATAGTTAGTAATTAAAATTGACATTAAGTCAGAGAATTCCTCAAAAAATGACGCGTTATATTTAGGAGGTCTATACACGGATAGTACTAGAACTTGAGAATCTCCATGGATAACAACGGCGAGATACTCAAAGGACTTGAACTTACCAAAACTGACATCTTTACATTTTAATCGGCTCGAGTAAATGTTAGCCAATCCACCCCCCCTTTTCCCTGGCGGTCTGCACGAGTAAAACTGTAATCCGGAGGCGCAGATTCGATTAAAACTGCCGCGCTGTCTGAACTAAGCCACGTTTCATTTAGTGCAATAAGATCTATTTTTTTATCACTAATAAGATCGTTGATAAAAAACGTTTTGTTAGTTAAAGCTCTAACATTCAATAGTGCCATATTTAATGTTTCGGAGGTGCAGAGATGAGTACTATGTGCGTTATTGATATTTATCTTAGAGTAGCAGGCAGACCATTCCACAGTTTAGGGGCCCTGTAACTAAAAGCTCAACCTCCCACTGTTATTTTATTCATCTTTGGAATCCTAAGCAGACCAGCATCTTGAGATCTTAATGTGCGCTCTGATTTGTAAGTCATGATATGTTCAGACAAGTAAGCCGGACCTTGGCCATTTAATGCTTTATATGTTAAAAGGAGGATTTTGAAATCTGCCCTAAACTTAACCAGGAGCCAGTGTAAGGATTTAAGAACTGGAGTTATGTGTTCATATTTTCTTGTTCTTATAATAATTCTTACAGCAGCATTTTGGATTAACTAGATGCTGTATAAAGAACAGTTTGAAAATCAGTGAACACCGCATTGCAGTAGTCAATCCTACTAGAAATAAATGCATGAATCAATTTCTTAGAATCCTGTTTATTTAGAAAGCACCTTAATTTACCAACATTTTTAAGATGGAAGAAATATGATTTGGACAACTTTGTAATATGAGCTTTAAATGACATGCTAGAGTCAAAGATAACTCCTAGATTGCGGGCTGATTCAGTAAAATTAATGGTGATTCCAACTGAGTTAAATGATGACAGAATATTGTTGTGATCAGCGTCATTCCCTCCAACAATTAACATCTCTGTTTTATCTGTGTTTAAAGACAAGTAGTTCTCATCCATCTACTCCTTTGATTCCCTAACGCAACTAATTAAAGACAACATCGAAGAAACTTAATTTGATCTAAATGAAAGGTATAACTGGGTGTCATCTGCTTACAAGTGAAGATTAACATTATGTTTGCTAATGATAGATCCCAGTGGAAGCATGTAAAGTGAAAACAGTAAAGGTCATAGTACTGAGCCCTGCGGGACACCATATTGAACTTCTGTGTATAATGATGGAGTACTGTCAGCACATTTCTGAACATATTGGAATCGATTTGATAAATAAGAACTAAACCAAGTGAGCACAGTGCCTGTAAGGCCAACATCATTTTCTAGCCTGTGCAGTAAAATAGAATAGAATACCTACAGTGAACTATGGTGGTGGCAGCATCATGCTATGCGGCGCTTTTCATGTGCTGGGACAGGGAATCTTGTCAGTGGGACAGTGGATGGACAAAAATATTGTACAACATTGCAGGAGAACTTGTTGTCTGCTATGAATCTATGGTTTGGGAGAAGATTTATCTTTCAACATAACACTGACCCTAAGCTTAAAGCCAAAGCGGCACTGGAATGGCTCAAAAACAGAAAGGTAAATGTTTTGGAATGACCAAGTCAAAAAGTCCTGACCTTAACCCTATTGAGAATCTGTTGCACTATTTAAAATTTGCTGTCCGGAGGCACCATCCCAACAAACTAGAGGGTCTCTATAAATTCTGCCAAGAAGAATAGGGAGGAATCACTCCTGTACAATGTGCACAATTGGCCCATGCTTACACATAAAGAATTAAGGCTGTTACTGTAGCAAAAGGGTTCTTGACAAAGTTTTAATGTGTAGGGTTTGAGCACTTACACAAACTCTTGTGTTTTTCTTCTTCAGTTAAATATCTACAGGAAATGGTTTATTTTCACTTTGGAAATGCATTGTAATAGCACAAGAGTTCACATTAAAATCCTGAATAATTAAATATGGGTACAAATATTTTGTCACGCTGTAAATTATGATGACTTTCAAAGGGACTGAATACTTCTGCCTGCCACCGTATCTTAGAAGAATTAAATGGATGGGACTGGCAACTATTGTTCTGGTGTTCTCATTTATTGTTGAAAGTGTGGAGGTTGTTAGAACTGACAATTGGGAAATAGGTGTCTATATTACAAGATACAGTGCATCCGGAAAGTATTCGCAGCGCATCACTTTTTCCACATTTTGTTATGTTACAGCCTTATTCCAAAATGGAATAAATTCATTTTATTCCTCAGAATTCTGCACACAACACCCCATAATGACAACGTGAAAAAAGTTTACTTGAGGTTTTTGCAAATTTATTAAATATAAAAAAATTTAATAAATTTGCAAAAACCTCAAGTTAACTTTTTTCACATTCTCATTATGTGTAGAATTCTGAGGAAAAAAATTAATTTAATCCATTTTGGAATAAGGCTGTAACATAACAAAATGTGGAAAAATGATCTAATCTACTCCGGATGCACTGTATATACTGCAAGTTACATTGATTTCTTTTTTCCGTCCTCCTTTATGGCATTAGAAATGTTTACTTTTAATGTGAAGTAAAATAACCTCTAAGTAGGGAAGAGCCAGCCCTAATAAGTTTCTAGCAAAACTGATATAGGTAGCTGTTTAGACAGGAAAAAAAAATAGAATTTTAACTCTGCATAACTATATGGATAACAGCAGGTTTTATTTCCGTTCAGTATAAATTGGCTTGCTAATTATTTTGAACACTGTAAATTATAATGCATATGGTAGGAATATATGTAGTTCTGAAATAATTTAAAGGACTTTTATGAAATAAATATAATAAAAATGTGTTTTGCACAAATTACCTGTTAGTCTCAAACATATTGAAAAAATCAGTTTCTTTTGTAATTGGTTTAAACCCTGAGATTAAACATAAAAGGGAGAACTGTGCACATACCTGAACAAATGTTTTTCATTAGAAAACTGAAAATTGGGAACACGGACCCTAGGCCTTTTTGTTAATATGATATTTTTTTGTAAAACTAAATAAATAGGAATTTACTGGTTTATTAACAATTAACTTGCCTATGTGTACTGCCCATTCCTATTCTTCAAAGAACAGTAAATATAGCAGTTATTTGTATTGAATGAGGCAGTGGAACACAATCACAACATACAGTAGTAGTACAACAAGGTCAGGCTGCACACATTCTAGCAGTTTCAGCAAACACAACAGTCCTTTAGAAATACAAGTTCTTAGCAATTAAAATTCTTAACTTAAACTCACAATACAAGCCTTGACCATCTGAAAAATGCTTCACCTGAAATCCAGAAATATCTGGAGAAAGATAGGCACACCTGGGGCCTGATCCAGAAAGAGAGATGAGAGATAATCCTGGATCTCAGGATGAATCCCGACTTGCTTTAACAAACTTTCACACCAGTGGATTGGCCAATTCCAGAACACTGGATTTCAATCAGCTCATGCAATTCTGGATAGATTGATCCAAATTTATGTACATTCACTTAAGAATTTACAAGTCCCTTGTGAGCTGAGCACTGAACAGATGATCATCCAAAGACTACAAAGAGATCGTGTGGAGGAACACCACTGAAAGAATGAATACATAAAACAGTTAATCTGTGGAAACTTTGTGCAAGTCTTTTGCATTGTGCAAAATATACCCCTGGCAATATTACTTGAAAGGTTATATGCCCTCAAGAAAACATTGTATTCTGTTTTTGAGGTATTTATTGTTTCAAAAAATTGTGATAAGTGCTCAGCATATTCCTCTGAGAGATGTGGAATGTTCTTCAGCCTTTACTTAACATTGTACTATCCAGGGGCCTCATGTATAAATGGTGCGTATGCACAGAAATGTTGCGTAAGAACGTTTCTGCGTTCTTGATGTATAAAACCTAAACTTGGCATAAAGCCACACACATTTCCACGATACTCAACGCAAGTTCTGCACTCGGTTTTGCAGACTGGTGGCACCCAGCGTCAAATCTGTGCTACTGTTCCTGTGTGATTACCCTTTCTTTTTCAGATCTACATCCCTAACACGGCTTTATAAATACACTGAAATTAACAACATATTGTTTATTAGTTTAAGGCATCTGATTGTAATTAACCAGTAACAATATAGTGGGACACGGAATGGCCAAACTATTCTAAACCATAGCTGCTTTAACATTGTTACTCTCACTGCACCTTCTTCTTCTTTCAGCTGCTCCCGTTAGGGGTTGCCACAGCAGATCATCTTTTTCCATATTACTCTCACTGCACCACTTGGAGCACCTGATAGAAAAGAGAATTATTGGTATACAGCATCAAGCACACGCTGCCTCAGCCATGCTTGATATTTGAACTGCTTCTCACATGGCAAATGCTTCAAACCTTTCCTGTACGGACCTCGCGGTTCACAAAGAGTTTCATCCCAAGAGCTCTAAATGCACCCAATCAGTCCATCAACTGCTCCTTGTAGAACTGTTTGTACTTGTAAACACAATTACCTCACTGTAAACTTGCACTAGAGTTATAATATTGCACAACCTGAGCCAATTTATAAAGTGCATATTTACATATGATGAAGATATTTTAAAGATGAAATACAGCAAAATATGTTTATTATATTATACAGATAAAACTTTAACATAATTTAAATAATCTATATTGTTAATAATTAAAGGACACGATGTCGCTACGCTAGCAAGGATCTGGTGCTCCATTCACAGATTGTTCCTGCCGCGCAATGTGTACTTCACTGGGACTAGCATGAAGGATAGAATAATTAAACATGTGCAGTACTACGAAAATATTTCAATGTTCCTTAAAAGTTCTGAAGAATTGGCATTATAAGCTTACAGATGGCTTAACGTCTATTACAGAGCTGATTGTGTGGTGATTGGGTATTTGGAGAAAGAAAAGGAAGGACAGGAATTGGGGATTAGTACGTTTGAAAGAGATAGTACTGTTGCAATAAATTATTTCATCGAAGGTCGCGCACAATCACTGCGCCACTGTGTTCCCCTGTTTAATAACATGCTTTAACTCCTATCATCATGAAAATTATATTAAGTACTAGCAAAATACCCGCGCTTCGCAGCGGAGAAGTAGTGTGTTAAGGAAGTAATGAAAAAGAAAAGGAAACATTTTAATAATAACGTAACATGATTGTTAATGTAATTGTTTTGTCATTGTCATGAGTGTTGTTCTCATATCTATATATATCTATATCTAGATATATATATATATATCTATATATCTATCTATATATACAGCAACCCGTGCTTGGCAGTGGAGAAGTAAAAAGAAAAGGAAACATTTTAATAATAACTTAACATGATTGACAATGTAATTGTTTTGTCATGAGTGTTGCTGGCATATATATATATATATATATATATATATATATATATATATATATATATATATATATATATAAAATATACATACATACATGTGTACATATATACACACACACACACACATATACTATGGGGTGCCAAACAGGCAAATACATTGATTTTGTGAATATATAAAGTCGGCGGCAGAATATATAAAGTCAAAACTTGAATATATAAAGTCAGCATCGGTATACATAAAGTCAAAACTTTTTTCTGAATATATAAAGTCAGCACTGGAATATAAAAAGTGAAAACTTGAATATATAAAGTCAGCGTCAGAATATATAAAGCGCTGACTTTATATATTCCGACGCTGACTTTATATATTCCAGCGCTTACTTTATATATTCAGAAATATTCCAACGCCGTCTTTATATACTCAGGCTTTGACTTTATATATTTGGGAATGACTTTATATATTCAAGTTTTGACTATTTTTATTCCGACACTGACTTTATATAATCAAGGTTTGACTTTATATATTCGGGAATGACTTTATATATAAAACTTTTGACTTTATATAGTTAAATTTAGTCATCATTGCATAACTTTTTCTTTACCATAGAAATTTAAAGACTAAATTCAACTTCCATTCCTAACAAAGATATTTCTGACGACTAAATAGAACCTACTTATATCCAAATTCGAGCTATTGAGCCGTTGCCTGCCTGCCTGAATAAGTCACCTTGCTTGCAGCTCTTACTTTTTTACCGTTCATTTAATCATGGCTAGTGGCAGAAAAATTTGAGTATGGCTTTACCAAAACAATTATTGATGGCGAATTGATTATTCATAAAGCTTCAATTGGTGATCTGTTTTTCTGTGTTAACCTCATATTTTTTCATACTTCTTTTCAAACCAAGGGGGTGCGAGGCTAAAATTAATCAGGAAGTGGTGACCAATGTAATCGGTGTACCAGGAAATCATACATTGACAGAAGCTCCGCTTTGCTTGAATTACAAAGTGTGATTAAATGCGTGATTTTTTAATGCGTTATGGAGCACATGCATCAAAGCTTCTCAGCTGTGCTTGTGCTAAGAAAAGGAAACATTTTAAAAATAACGTAACACGATTGTCAATGTAACCTTTTGTAAGTAGTGCCTGGAGGATTCAGTGTGGAGAAACTGTAGAGACAGTGTGTGTATTAACTTAGATTTTTCTGTGAGTATTTGGTGGCAGCGTCACAAAGTCGCTTCCGTAACACTGCGTGCGGTAGCTGCGGAGCTCAGCTCAGAGCGAAATGAGGTGAATGGGAGGGGAGATGATGACGTGACTCCCCCACCCGCCTTAACTGTCAATCCCCCACAAACACAATCTCTCGGAATTTGCATAAGCACAGCCCTTCACGTGCAATTTTAACTTAGTTACAAAGTGATCAAAACTCTCGTTTATATCCTGCGTCCTCTCATTAAACTTGTATCCTGCATTACCCGTGGGCATGACAAACGCCAGCCTGTCTATGAACTTAAACTTTAGGTTTACACCTTGCTTTGTTTCCGAAGTAGCAGCACTCAAATATGGTTGTACTAGCAGAATACCCGCGCTTCGCAGCGGAGAAGTAGTGTGTTAAAGAAGTTATGAAAAAGAAAAGCAAACATTTTAAAAATAACGTAAGATGATTGTTAATGTAATTGTTTTGTCATTGATATGAGTGTTGTTGTCATATCTATCTATTTATATTATATATATATATATATATATATATATATATATATATATAGCGCAAAATACCTGCGCTTGGCAGCGGAGAAGTAAAAAGAAAAGGAAACATTTTAATAATAACGTAACATGATTGACAATGTAATTGTTTTGTCATTGTCATGAGTGTTGCTGGCATATATATATATATATATATTGTGAACGGCACCCGGGCACAGACAGGCGGACATGTTGTTGTAAAACCACCACACGTTTATTACACAATATATTTACAATAACGGGTCACTCAGACCCCAGCCAATGGTCACTCAGACCTCAGTCACGTGCACAAACCCCAAATCACCCAAAGTCCTGGCCACAATGCCTTTCTTCGGGCCGCCTCCACTCTCCACTGCTTTGTCCTCCTTCCACCCGACTCCAGCCCTGAATGAAGGGAGGCGGCCCCTTTTATAGCTGGACCCGGATGAGCACCTGGTGTTCCCGGCATACCTTGGCCACGCCCCAGCGTGCGGAAGTGCCGGCTGTCCTCCCGCTGCTCTCCGGCGCCATAATCTTCCCCAGCACTTCCTGGTGTGGCAGGAGTGCTGGGGAAACAAGTCCCAAGGCATTGGGGCGCCTCCTGGCGGTGACCACGGGCTCCTACAGGGAAGGGCTTCCATGCCCTTGACCCGTGGCCCCCAAAGCAACCCGGAAGGCAAACCCCACGTGATCCAGGCAGGGCTCTGACCCTCTTCCGGTCCCTCCTGGCGTCCGGCGGGTCATGGCCCCTGGCATCCCTGACAGTGCCCCACAGCCAGCGAAGACCACTCGTGGGAAAGAGCGACCCGTCCCGCGAGGGCAGCAGAGTCCCGAAACGGGTCCCACTCGAGGATAGCCGGGGTCCGGCCCCGCACTCCTAGCAGGGACAGGGGCGGAGACACAATCTGAACACCAACCCATGGTGCATCCCTGTGCCTCGCACAGGTTGTGCTCCCCCCTTTTACCGGCACCCCGGGGCCTCCTCGGTCGGCACCCCTCCGAGACCTCCGCGCCCCTTTGTTCCGAGCCACTCGTTCCCCCGTAGGCTCCTCCAGCTGTGAGCGCAGCTGCGCACCGGCAGAGAGATTATTCCGCAGACGGCCCGACATCAGAGGGCTGCTCCGCCACGAAGGGGCTCCTTCAGCTCGCCCGGGGTCCGTCCCTACAAAAGAGAACACAGGGGCAGAACCGCTGCCAAAGCACCCAGCTCGCCACGCACGGGCAGCGTTCCCTCCAATCACCCGGCACTTGCCTGATCGGCACCCTCTCCGCGCTTCCGTGTCCCTCTCAATGATGGAGCCCGGCACCGCTTCTCTCTCTCCGCCCGGCCTCAGGGATTCCCTCTGCTCTCCCAGAGGGCAGCCAGCCGACGCTGCGTGCACCCAGCAACGCTGCGTCTCACCATATTGGAGAAGCGGCACCCAGCCGCTTAATCCTCCTTCGCTGGACGCCTTGACGATATGCGACTCCGTGATAAGCAACACGAGCCCCTTTCCGCTCTGCGTCCGCAACATATCGGAGGAATCGGCACCCAGCCCTTTATTCCTCCGTTCACTCTGGGACGCCATGACGGTTTGAGACTCCTTATGGAATAAAAGGCGCCTCTGTCCCGTCTCGTCCCTATAGTGCGCGCAAGACCGCAGCCACTCGGGCGGGCGCTAGGACCCGGGCACTTAGCAGCCCGTGTCCATTCAGCGCCCTCTGGACTCCCCTCGCCCAAGATACAGCGCCAGCGCCGCACCTCCGTCGGAGGGCTGCTTACCGGAACTGATCGTTATCATCACAGCCTTTTCAACAGACCCTCCCGCATGCTGTAATGGAGTCGGCTGTACTCACCGTCTCCGCCGTACCTCTCCGGCTGGAGATTCCAGCGTCGCGCCGCCCCCGTTGTCGATCGAACACGTTTGCAGCGCCGCGAGCGCCTTCCTCTCCAGTTCCAGCACCTCAGCCCGGAGGGCACGTAGCATCTGCAATACACGCTGCTCCACGGGCTGAAGGGACGCTCCAGCTCCGCCAGAGCAGCCGGCAAAGACAGGAAGTTAACCGGACGCGAGCCTACCTGTCTGTCAGCCTCCGACGCCGCCACTTCCTGTGGGCCTTTTCCTCCGCCCAATCGGGTCTCCCCTGCCCGTGATGGACATTCCTTGGTCCCGCCTCTCTGCAGTCATCGGCGGGCACACAAGACACACCAATCGGCGTGCCTGTCAGGGGAGGGACTTCTGGTCCGCGGCCATCTTGGCTCTCCTTCTGCGGCGCGACGCGTTTGCCAGCAGCCTTGCTGTTGCCAGCACCTTCGAGCTGCAGCGTCTCTTCCTCCGCAGCCCTCGCGGCTGCCGCCGCCCTACCGAGCCCCAAGAAACCAGCATCGCCCGCCACTGACGCGGATCCGGGAGGTCCTGCCTGGAAAACAAACACACGCCCGGCCCCAAGGGCCGGCTGCCGATAGGCAGGGAACTCACCTCCCAGGTCCCGTCTAACCGAGGAAAGCGTCCTCGGCGTGGCCTCTCTGGGCGCCATGCCGCCCCGGCGCTCCAGCAACGGCGCGATCGTGGGAGCCCGCTGCACTCCTCCAATGCACGCCCCCGCCGCCTTCAGGGAATAACGGCCCTCCCGCGGACCCCTGGCGGTCCGTAGGGTTCCTTTACCCGCTGGGCTGTGTGCACGCAGCACCATGTACGGGTGGGGTCCCCTGCTGCACCGGCCGCCCACAACAATATTTTTGAACAGGTCTCCGCCTTGAAACAGGCGGAGCATCCTGCCGACTACGCCAGATGTGAACGGCACCCGGGCACAGACAGGCGGACATGTTGTTAATAAAACCACCACACGCTTATTACACAATATATTTACAATAACGGGTCACTCAGACCCCAGCCAATGGTCACTCAGACCTCAGTCCGTGCACAAACCCCAAATCACCCAAAGTCCTGGCCACAATGCCTTTCTTGGCCGCCTCCACTCTCCACTGCTTCGTCCTCCTTCCACCGACTCCAGCCCTGAATGAAGGGGGCGGCTTTATAGCTGACCCGGATGAGCACCTGGTGTTCCCGGCATTCGCTGGCCACGCCCCAGCGTGGCGGAAGTGCCGGCTGTCCTCCCGGCTGCCCTCCCGGCTGCTCTCCGGCGCCCGTCATAATCTTCCCCAGCACTTCCTGGTGTGGCAGGAGTGCTGGGGAAACAAGTCCCAAGGCATTGGGGCCTCCTGGCGGTGACCACGGGCTCCTACAGGGAAGGGCTTCCATGCCCTTGACCCGTGGCCCCCAAAGCAACCCGGAAGGCAAACCCCATCGTGATCCAGGCAGGGCTCTGACCCTCTTCCGGTCCCTCCTGGCGTCCCGGCCGGGTCATGGCCCCTGGCATCCCTGACAATATATATATATATACACACACACATCTATACACATACATATATACAGTTATATATATATACATATACACACATACACATACTGTATATATACACACACACATATATACATACTGTATATACAACATATACATATCTACATATATACTGTATATACACATATATATACAAATCTACATATATATATATCTACATATATATATTAGGTGGGACTTCGATTAAAAAATTAATCCAATTAATTAGAGGCTGTGTAAGAATTAATCTTGATTAATCGTATGTAATCGCACACGTAAATTTGCCCCAAATCGCAAATGTTTTGTTTTTTTTATTTAAAACAGTTTTATTGGGCGACAGAATCAAATAATAGACATAGACATGAATATTGTAAACTGAAGCTGTTTTAATTTCTGAAAAAAAAAAGCTTTTAAACTGCATTTGAATTCAAAACAGAAACAAAAATATCATCCCTGGTTAAAATTGGGCAGACTTAAAAATAAAGTGGTAGTTTAAGTACTTTAAGTAGATTTTCAGAATAGTATTGTCTTTAAATAATAATAACCAAAATTTCAACATAAAGTGCAGTTTTCTTCTTAAAAAAATAAGTCAGAAACATAAAAGGTAATTTGACAGCTTACTCTTTAAACTCTGAGTAACATTAGCCAAAATTATTTTGTACATTAGGCTAAAACAGTGTGATCATTGAACATTTTGTAATTAGATGTATTTAGAATTACTAACGGTCATGGAAGTCCAATGATCCCCAGTAAGAGCCACAAAGTCCGCTTTCTGTAATGCATCTAATTTTGCTTGCTTTTCAGTGTGCATAAAACCATGCTTTTATCAAGGCTTCGCCGGAAGTCGAAATGATCAGTCGTAAGAACGCGCTTTATTCCGACTCTAACATTTTTGTAGCTGTGATGTGTGCATCAGTGTAATGGATGTACCAGGAAATCATGCATTGACAAAAGTTCCCGTTTGCTTGGAATTGAAAGTGTGATTAAATGCGTTATTATTTAACGCGTTATGGAGTACATGCATCGAAGCTTCTCAGCTGTGCTTATGCTAAGAAAGGAAAATTTTAAAAATAACGTAACATGATTCTGCGTTAACCTAATATTTTTTCATACGTCCCAAACCAAGGAGATGCAAAGGTAAAATGAATCAGGTAGCGCAGTACATAGTCAGTACATCCCTCTCGAATCGAACCTCGAATGTCGGCGTTAGAGGCGAAGACTCTACAATTGCGCCACAGCGTGTGGCTTGTCTATGCTAAAGTATGTATTGTAGATCGGGGTATATATATACATTTATATATATATACATACCCGTGTACCGCAGTGGAGAAGTAGAAGTTATGAAAAAGAAAAGGGAACATTTTAAAAATAACGTAACATGATTGTCAATATACAGTAATTGTTTTGTGAGTGTTATTGAATGTTGCTGTCATCAAGGATTTGATTATCATTATTTCTTTCAATCAGGCTCGTATTTGTAGGATGTGTTCAAGTTACATTCCGTGTTTGTCAATCGTTGTAAAGATAAGAGGTTTCATTCATCGATTAGTTCCTTACTGCATCAATAAACAGCTCGTCTTCCTTTTTATCTATGATGTGACAAACTGCATGCACGTTTTTTTTTACGCTGTCTTCCTTTAGCAGGACATTCACTTTTTCCACCGTGTGCTTTGTTTCCGCAGTAGCTGCACTTATGAATATGATTGTATGTATAAGACGCTTCATATTTTTTGCTGCCTTCTCAATTGTGTAATTCGGTTTTTGTTCAGCACTCTTTGGAACTGTTGCTTTTTGTCTGCACTGCGTCAGTTCACGTGAGCCACTTGGTGTTCTTGCATCGAAGGTTCCCAGCTGTGCTGGTGCCATCTCGTGTAATGTCAGCTAAGACCCGGCACTTAAAAGTTTCTCTCGCAGTTTCAATGAGTTTGTGCCAAACACCACCCTGATCATCTCATCTTCCTCTGCATAAGCGCAGTCATTCACCCGTGAACATTTACCGGCAGTGTTTGTATTGGATTGCCGCTGATGGACGGCCTTATATGGGCAGGCACTAAATTACAAACGCTAGTGGTAGCCTATGAACTTAATTTAATATAAACTTACGGTTCACGCCGTGCTTTGTTTCCGCAGTAGCTGTACTTATGAATATGCTTGTATGCATCATTTGCTTCATAATGTTTTTCTGCCTTCTCAATTGTGAAATGGCGTTTTGTGCTCATCGCTGTTTGGAGTTCTTCCTTGTGCTCTACGTACTTACGTAGGAGGCGTGAAGATGTCACACGAAACTCCGCCCCCACGGCCATCTCCAACTCAAGACTCCATTACATTATATGGGGAAAAATAGCTTCCAGTTATGACCCTTACGCGTAGAATTTCGAAATGAAACCTGCCCAACTTTTGTAAGTAAGCTGTAAGGAATAAGCCTGCCAAATTTCAGCCTTCTACCTACACAGGAAGTTGGAGAATTAGTGATGAGTGAGTCAGTGAGTGAGTGAGTGAGGGCTTTGCCTTTTATTAGTATAGATACATCTCAGTATTTTAATTATTCAGAGAGCTGTAATATCACGAATGTAATGGATTCTGTCTCCTGTCGGAGGAAGAGAAAACCCGGAAGCATGTAGTGATTCACACACATAGAAGATCAAATACAAAACAAAGCATTTAACGTGCTACTTTAGTTACGATGGGATTTGAGAAAATAGTAAATGAAACAATTTTAAGATGAACTTTATGATGTTCTACTTTAATGACAAAATAAACTACGTGATTAAAGTGGAAATTTCAAGATTAAAGTTGACATTTTGTGCTTTTTCCCCCACTGCATGCCTCTTTTTTTCTCTGTATCCTAATAAGCTTTCATATCAAACTCAGATGGTGGGCTACGACTCGCCTTTTCATGGCAACTTTGATATCTGACAACTTCTTTTTTATTTCAGGCACTGTGCGACTTTGTGAACTTGAGCTTTCGAGTTTCTCCGACACACTATGTCAGTCGATCAGCTTTCTTTTGTTGTTTATACCACTGTTTAAACCAACAAATAGTACGTTTTTCTTTGCGTCCACTTGGTATTCACTGAAATTCTTCTATTTTCAATCTTGCTTTTCCCATTGTTTTTTCACAGAACGCTGAGCTTAAGGGCTCTTTATATTGATTTACATATTCAAAGAGGCATAATTCTGGGAGGAGATGGGGCGGGACAGCAGGCGCGTGCACGAGCGTTACTTTTCACGCTGACCGAGATTTATGTAGTGGAAGAACGCAGAAGTTGTCGAACACACAGATTCATCTGGATTTTTCTGTGCATAAGCACATTTTGGCTTTTGTGCTTACGTCATGTTATAGTGCAAATTCTACGCACGGCGTTATGCATGAGGTCCCAGGTGATTGCATCCAAAAGAAAGCAAAGGTCAATTACTTTCATGTACAAATCTGTAGCAGAAGACTCACTGTACCTAATCTTTCAATGGTAGCTTACCCTGTTCAAATGTGAGAGCCCATATATATGGCCTTAGCATTTGTAAGTATGTGCATGGCATTTCATATTATCATACAAATAGATTAGTGGACACATTCATTTTTGTACTGAGAATTTTATATACAAACTTGGGCTTCATTCACAAACATCATCAGCCAAATGAACCACATTACAATGCAGAAATCATATTTTTGCGTTATTCCACTACAAAACATCAAATCAAAGCTACTTTAATATGCATATCTGGTTTAGATTCCTGCTAAAGTGAGGAATTCCGCAGAGGGGATGAAAGTGGGCAGCTGTTTCCACCACCAAGTCTGATATCAGTTATTATTGCTCAGAAATTCCACAGGTGTTTCAATTCAATCACCCTGCCTGCAACTCTGCGGAACTCCTCTTTGATGGTGGTTAGTCCAATGTGTGTGTGTGCACACATGTGTACAGAGACCGCTTCAAAGATAGGTACATGTTTGTGATCATTTTGATGATATGTGTAGCATTTACAATATTGTTAAAAAGACTGCCCTAAAAAAGAAAGATACTGTATTTCCATGATTTGTATCAATGTGAACTCAAGACCATGATGAGTTAACTGAACATTTCACTTTTTAGAAGGTTGCTCAGATATATTAAAGCCTCAGATGTAGAATGACAATCTGGGCGTGTCAGAATGTCCATTTGTGGTCTAATTACGTTTCTCTGGACACAATTTGGTGAAGGAGTTGTACTTTAATATCAATTGTTCATTCATGAAGGGACATAGCATTTTTGGTGTATTGTTGGCTTCTTAAAATGTGTCACTGGGATCAGCATTTCTGACAAAACATTTATGAACTTTGACCTTACATTTGGGCAGCACGGTGGCACAGTGGGCAGCACTGCTGCCTCGCAGTTAGGAGACCTGGGTTTGTTTCCCAGGTCCTCCCTGCATGGAGTTTGCATTGTGGGTTTCCTCCAGGTGCTCCGGTTTCCTCCCACAGTACGAAGACATGCAGGTTAGGTGCATTGACGATTCTAAATTGTCCCTAGTGTGTGCTTGGTGCGTGTGTGTGTACATGCCCTGTGGTGAGCTGGTTCCCTGCCTGGGGTTTGCTTTCTGCCTTGTGCCCTGTGTTGGCTGGGATTGGCTCCACCAGACCCCCGTGACCCTGTAGTTAGGGTATAGTGGGGTGGATGATAGATGGATCTTACATTTGGATGCTCTTCTGAGGCTTCAGCTCATTTAAACCTTCATGTTAAACCTGATCTTTTACAGGTTAGTTTCAGAGCATTGGTTGCCCCAGTAACTGAGCTTGGTTTCATTAAATCTTTCTTTCTGAAACAGGCAAAACCTGATCCTTTCAAGATAGCAGGATTGGCATGTTACCTATACCTTTTGGCCTCACAGATCACATAATTCAGGCTTAATCTGTTCCAGAAACATGGTTTGGCTAAATCCAGGATTTCTGGAATGTAATTAACCTATTTTTCATAAATCCCAATTTAATTTAACCAGATTTCACACATCCTGCTTTCTGAAACAGATCCCTGTTCAGTTTTGGCAAACAAGAGTGGCTTGATAATTTGCATGCATAAGTGCAGTTCATTCTGAACAAATAATGGCAAAATATTATCAGTTTTTTAAAATTGTTCATATTCTGTATCAGGTTTTATTTTTGTTAGTTTTAAAAGGAAATGCAGTGCCCTCCCTCCCTGCAGTCAGTGCTTTAACGTGGCAGAGTGGTTAGTGTGATCAACAATCCCTAGAGTGATGCCATCAGGAGTTGTGTACTCCTGGTAGCTCCAACCAAGTCAACTAAGACTCACTCAATCCCCTAAAACGCCAGCCACCACAAAGCCACTCCCAACCAAGGGTCCATCCAAAGTGATGCAGCTTCCTGCTGTACTTTGTCATCTTGCACATGTCTTGCCACTCATGGATTCAACCACTAACAATCAACCACCTCTGAAAACAGACTTCATAGCCTCAGCACTCCAGTGCTACAAGGTGGACAGCCAGATATACACTCACCTAAAGGATTATTAGGAACTAACCTGTTCAATTTCTCATTAATGCAATTATCTAATCAACCAATCACATGGCAGTTGCTTCAATGCATTTAGGGGTGTGGTCCTGGTCAAGACAATCTCCTGAACTCCAAACTGAATGTCAGAATGGGAAAGAAAGGTGATTTAAGCAATTTTGAGCGTGGCATGGTTGTTGGTGCCAGACGGGCCGGTCTGAGTATTTCACAATCTGCTCAGTTACTGGGATTTTCATGCACAACCATTTCTAGGGTTTACAAAGAATGGTGTGAAAAGGGAAAAACATCCAGTATGCGGCAGTCCTGTGGGCGAAAATGCCTTGTTGATGCTAGAGGTCAGAGGAGAATGGGCCGACTGATTCAAGCTGATAGAAGAGCAACTTTGACTGAAATAACCACTTGTTATGCAGCAAAGCATTTGTGAAGCCACAACACGCACAACCTTGAGGCGGATGGGCTACAACAGCAGAAGACCCCACCGGGTACCACTTGTCTCCACTACAAATAGGAAAAAGAGGCTACAATTTGCACGAGCTCACCAAAATTGAACAGTTGAAGACTGGAAAAATGTTGCCTGGTCTGATGAGTCTCGATTTCTGTTGAGACATTCAAATGGTGGAGTCAGAATTTGGCGTAAACAGAATGAGAACATGGATCCATCATGCCTTGTTACCACTGTGCAGGCTGGTGGTGGTGGTGTAATGGTGTGGGGGATGTTTTCTTGGCGCACTTTAGGCCTCTTAGTGCCAATTGGGCATCGTTTAAATGCCACGGGCTACCTGAGCATTGTTTCTGACCATGTCCATCCCTTCATGACCACCATGTACCCATCCTCTGATGGCTACTTCCAGCAGGATAATGCACCATGTCACAAAGCTCGAATCATTTCAAATTGGTTTCTGGCACATGGCAATGAGTTCACTGTACTAAAATGGCCCCCACAGTCACCAGATCTCAACTCAATAGAGCATCTTTGGGATGTGGTGGAGCGGCGCCGTGCCCTGGATGTGCATCCCACAAATCTCCATCAACTGCAAGATGCTATCCTATCAATATGGGCCAACATTTCTAAAGAATGCTTTCAGCACCTTGTTGAATCAATGCCACGTAGAATTAAGGCAGTTCTGAAGGCGAAAGGGGGTCCAACACCGTATTAGTATGGTGTTCCTAATAATCCTTTAGGTGAGTGTACATTCTTCTGGAAAGGCTGACTAAAGTCAGAAATGCAGATCCACTGAATCAGCCTCACTGTCAAGAATGAACTCCTCCCGAAAATCCCAGGGTCCCCTGATGGCATCAGCATGCAGTTAATGATGCTGCACGTTCCACTGGCAAAAGTTCCCATATGACAACCATCAGTGCATATGCTCCTATGCTGGATTCAACAGGGGAAGATCAGAACAACTTTTACAGTATGTTTCCCTTGACTAAGCAGTCTGGAATGTTCCTGCTTTAGACAAGATCACCTTACTTGGATATTTCAATAAATGAGTTGGAAGGAGCTCTGGAATGATGTGACCGGGAGCCATGGAATTGGATACATGAACACTAATGGTGTTTTCTTTTATCCCTTTCTTTCTGTTACCAACATAATTTTTCACATGGACATGGATGCATTCTTGATCAAAGAACTGCCACCTCTTGGACTATATGATTGTCTGTCAGGGTGATCTCCTGGATGTTCTGATTATACTGTATGGGCTATGCAAGGAGCAGAATGCTGGACAGACAATAAACTTGTCTGGTCCATCCTCTGCACTGTACTTAAACCACCTACTAGTAGACAGTCCTCCTAGCCACATCTCATTGTTGCATCCCTTGCAACTGTTGACACCAGCACCATTGACAACTCATCTTCACACTCAGCTTGAAAGCACCCAGATCCCAACCATGTATGGTGACATCATAACTACCAATCCTGATGTTGATGTGTCAGAGGGAAAGGTTTTATGTACAATGGGTGATTTTTTTTTCTTTTTCTCTTAGGTAAAAAAACATGTAATATTAATTTTAAAGGCCAGTAGATTAAGAGGCCAAAGGCACCCATTGTTGGGGCTGGGGTAAGAAGTTGAAAGGCAAATTTCCTGGCTAATCCTGTTACTGATTATTGTGATGGCTGTCTAGAGGATATCAATATTTGCTGTCTTGACTCACCACTTTAAAGTTTAAGCTGCTTAAATATACAAATAATACAAAATTGTGATAACAGAACTGCTCCTTCCTTGGAAAATGTTGTATTTACCGGACTTAGAAATTAACATGTCTGGGAATATTGGTTTCTAATCAGCATATGTGTACTCATTGACAGTTGGTAACAATAATTTTTGTTGCATTATTTGTTAAGCCCAGGACATTTGGATGTGCTATTGTTTAATCCATTGTCATGTTGATCTAGTCAAAGAGTGAAGCAGATTTGGTCTCGTCCGATGCGAGAGATGGACGTCTGAAGTGGAGCTCCGCTAGCAGTGGTGCTATTTTTCATATTATTTGCTTATTATTCTGAGATATCCTGTATTTATTCAACCCGAGAGGGACCGCTACAGTATATGTAAACACATATAAACATGGCCAACAAGAAGGGGGGTCCGAAAGAATCGAAGACTAAAGCTACATCCAAGCTGCGATCAGCAAGCCCTAGTTCGAGATACGGCCTCTCAGAGACAGACCTGGATCAGATGGGCGAAAGTACAGACTCCTCGGGACCACGGTCCGCTACATCGTCGCCTGCTGAGAGCGAAAAGGGGAGCGAAGGTGCGATCGTGAGTGCAGATGTGGATAGCTCGCCGATTGGAGAGGATTACCTGAAACTGGAAAAGGCCGGGAGGTCCGCGGCTTCAGTTACGCAATCACGCGGGACTGGAGCAGCGGGGACACCGGCTTCAGCAGAGTCTGCTGCTTCATCTACGGTACAAGAAGGCACATTTGAGCTATCTGAACTGAAAGTGTTGCTCGCTGACCTCAGGCAAGATATAAAGAAAAGCGAGAAGGCTAATGAGAAAGCAACGGCAAAGGCACATGAGAGACTGAAACAGGAGATGAAACAGGCCAATGAATGTCTGCGACAGGAAATCCAACAGGCAAATGAAAGGCTTCGTCAAGAGGTACAGCTTGAACTTCGACAGGTGCTGGGTAAAATTGAAGAGCGCATTGAGAAAAACTCGCTAAACTGAGCACGCTTGCTGATCGATTGGAGCATCTTAGTGAGACATTCACGAATCGGATCGAAATAGCCGAACATCTAGCTGCCAGTGCCGAGGAAAGAGCAGTAAATGTCAGTTCGGAATGTAAAAAACTCGGAGAAAAACTTGGAGACAGACTGGCTGCTTTAGAAGATGGGAATAGAAGGTATAATGTCAGAATTGAAGGCTTGCCGGAGAATCGAAAGTTTAAACCGTGAAATTCGCAACTGAACTTTTTCTAAAATAATCGGGGCGACTTTAAAGCAGAATCTGAGATAGCAGCGGCTTACGCGACGCGCGATCAAACACCGTCAGACCCCGACCAAGATCTTTTATAGTCCGTTTTGAACGATTATCATTTAAGTTAGAGGTGATGGAACTCCTCAGGAAAAAAAGGAAGATATTATATATGAAGATTGCCAATTCGCGTCTTCCCTGACTTCTCTCCAGCAACAGCTATCAAACGCCGCCTTCTATAATATTAAACAGCGCTACGGCAAGCCAATGTCAAATACGGCCTCCTGTATCCGCAAAACTGAAAGTGGAATGGCAGGGCATTTCTATGTTTTCGCTAGCAAGGAGGAGGCAGAAAATGAGTTAAGAAAGCTGATCCGGGACTATTCTGATACATAATTGTGAGTCATGGCGGTAAATGATAAAGCTAGGATTAATAATCTACTGTCTGATCTATTTGTTTTAAAATACGGGTTTTTATCAGCATATATTCTCATATTCTTATATTATTATTACTTACTTATTACTTATCATTACTTAGTATTACTAGGGCTAAATGTTTGTGTTTTATTGTGCTTAATTACGTTTTCCTCCTCTTTTTTTTTTCTTTTCTAATTATTTCATGTGTACCCTAAATGAGACTGTTCAATATCATACCCTTGGTTTGCTGTTATTGCTATTACTGCATTAAGACTTGTTATGCTTGTTTTGGACACATCTTTAACACCATCACCTGGGTTTATTATCTGGGGATATCATCTTAATGCACTAAAATTGATGAAGATTATATGTATGTATGTATGTATATATATATATATATATATGTATATGTGTATATATATATATATATATATATATATTAAGTGCAAAATTCTTTTCTTTCTTTTTCCTCTTTTAAAGACTATATTGGTAACAGATATCTCTATCTTTTAACCTTAAAGCGCCACTGCATGGGGGCTTGATGTGCTTTGGACGTGCTCTGTCTCTGGGTATGTCAGAGGACTGGGACTGCATGAAGTGGGTTTTAGCCTCACCTGGGGAGGCAAAAAGGGAGGGTGGGGGTTAAGGGGAAGAGAAAGAGAGCAGGCTTGATCTATATCTAATCTATCATCTCAATCTTTATAATTATAACTATCAACGTAATAATAAGCTGCATGGCAACAACTCTTGGGGGAATAGGAAATTAAGACCTAAACTATTTCACTTCCAGTTAAGACTATAATATGACACCAAAAACTCAGAATCAGTGTCTCCATGATGGGACAGTTAACTTCGTAAGCTGGAATGTTAAAGGCCTGAATCACGAATTAAAGAGAAAGAAAGTACTTTCTCACCTAACAGGTCTAAATGCTAAAATAGTATTTTTACAGGAAACCCACTTACTAAGTAAGGATCAGTTCCGCTGCAAAAGACTGGACTGGCCAAATGTTCCATTCTAGTTTTACAAAGAAAACTAGAGGGGTGGGAATTCTCATACATAGAACAGTACCATTTGTAGCATCAGATGTAGTATTGGATCCTGAAGGGAGATATGTGATGGTCATGGGAGACTTATCTAACTGTAAAATGATTTTGATAAATGTTTATGCACCTAATGTTGATGATAAGGAATTTATACAAAATTTATTTGCATCCATTCCCAATCTGAACACTCATAAACTTATAATGGCTGGGGACTTTAATTGTGTTCTAAATCCACTTTTAGATAAGACTTCCTCCACAGGGGAACGCAACTAACACCGCAAAGATAATTACAAAGTTTATAACTGATCACAACTTATCAGATCCCTGGAGGTTTTTAAACCCAAATTCAAGAACATATTCTTTCTACTCACCAGTACATCATTGCTACTCAAGGATTGATTACTTCTTTATAGATAATAACTTCTTGCCTAAGATTAAATCTTGTAAATACGATGCTATTGTTATTTCAGACCATGCTCCGATGATCTTGGAGCTGAAATTACTAAGCCCCATACACTCACCCGCAGATGGCGTCTCAATCCGCTTCTATTAGCTGACGAGAATTGTACTGAATTTATATCCAAACAAATTGAATTCTTTCTAGAGACAAATACATCCCCTGAGATCTCTGCAGGAACACTCTGGGAAACTCTTAAGGCCTTCTTAAGAGGACAGATTATCTCATATCTTTCCCACAGAAATAAATCCGAAAGAAAGTAGCAGAGATAAAAAGCGAAATTACTAAAATAGATGAAGAACATGCCAGACTACCAAGCGAGACTCTACATAAGAGGAGGCAGGCTCTACATTCAGAATTAAACCTCTTGACAACTAAAGAAACCGAACAACTAATTTACAAATCCAGACATCATTATTATGAACATGGAGAGAAAGCTAATAAGCTTTTAGCGCAACAAATTCACAAGCAAGAAGTGCAACGCAATCTCGTAATTACTAACACGAATGGAGATAAAATCATCGAACACAAAAATATAATGTGCACTTTTAGAGACTACTATAAATCCCTATATACTACTGAGTTTAAAGAAGACAATATACAATCTAATGCATTTCTGGATAAATTACAGATACCACAAATTGACGCTATTAGTGTGGAGGAGCTCGATAAACCTCTGTCATTATCAGAATTACTGGATGCTATAAAGTCACTCCAAGGTGGAAAAGCAGCAGGCCCTGATGGCTACCCTGCAGAGTTTTACAAGAAATTCTCCGCTCAGCTAGCTCCCTCCTATTAGCAACATTTACAGAAGCCAGAGATAACCAATCTCTTCCACAAACCTTTCGCCAAGCACTAATCACTGTCTTTCCAAAACAAAATAAGGACTTATTACAATGTGCATCATACAGAACAAATTTCACTTCTGAATAACGACGTTAAAATACTCTCTAAAATCATAGCTAGAAGGATGGAGAAAGTGCTCCCTCAATAATATCACAAGACCAAACTGGATTTATTAGGGGCCGACACTTATCTTCAAATCTTCGACGCCTGTTTAATGTAATATACTCACCAACTAAATCAAACACCCCAGAAATATTATTATCATTGGATGCAGAAAAGCATTCGACATGATTGAATGGAAATACCTTTTACTATTTTGGAGAAGTTTGGGTTTGGCCGAACATTTGTGCATGGATTAAATTACTGTATACTAACCCAGAAGCTTCAGTTTGCATCAATAACATTTGCTCAGACTACTTTAAACTAGAACGTGGCACAAGACAAGGATGCCCTTTGTCACCACTGCTGTTTGCAATTGCCATTGAACCACTGGCAATACATTGTCGAAATACTGATCAGATAAAGGGGATTAGCAGAGAAGGACTGGAACAGAAAATCTCATTATATGCAGATGACATGGTACTGTATATATCGGACCCAGAAAATTCTGTGCCTGCAGTCTTAGCAGCACTCACAGAATTTCAAAAGCTCTCTGGTCTCAGAATTAATCTGAATAAAAGTGTACTCTTTCCGTGAATTCGCAAGCATATAATATTAGATTAGACACCCTTCCTTTTATCATTGCAGAACAGTTTAAATACCTCGGGTAAACATCACAAGTAAACATAAAGCTCTTTATCAAAAAATTTCGTCGTCTGTATGGAAAAAATTAAACAAGACTTGCATAGATGGTCAACCCTTCATCTCACACTAGCTGGAAGAATTAACACTGTTAAGATGAATATTCTTCCTAAGCTCCTTTTTATTTCAAAACATACCAATATACATTAATAAATCGTTCTTTAAGCAATTAGATTCAACAATAACCTCATTTATTTGGAATTCTAAACATCCACGCATCAAAAGAGCGACCCTACAAAGACAAAAGGCAGAAGGCGGCATGGCTCTACCTAACTTCCAGTTTTATTACTGGGCGGCAAATATACAGTCGATAAGAACCTGGACACAAATAGAAGAACATACACAGGCATGGACCGCAATAGAAGTAAAATCCTGCAGTACTTCTTTGTATTCCTTGCTTTGTGCTCCAATAAACACACGCTATCGGCAATACACTAATAACCCAATTGTGCTCCACTCACTTAGAATCTGGAACCAATGTAGAAAGCATTTTAAGACGGAGAAGCTTCTTTCTGTGGCACCCCTGCAAAAGAACCACCTCTTTCAACCCTCACAAACATATGCAGTTTTTAATATCTGGAAAAATTTGGAATTAACTTGCTTAGAGATCTTTATATAGACAACGTCTTTGCATCCTATGAACAATTACGTTCCAAATTTAACATTCCAGCTACAAATTTCTTTCACTATCTTCAAATCAGGAACTTTGTTAAACAGAACCTTCCAGATTTTCCTCATCTTGCACCCTCATCCACGCTGGAAAAATTATTGCTCAATTTCAAGGAGTTAGACTCCATCTCTACAATATATAAAATCCTTTTACAATCCCTTCCTTTCAAAGATCCAAGAGGACACTGGGAAAATGACCTCTCAATTAATATATCAGAAAAGGAGTGGAAAGTAGCAATGCAGAGAATTCACTCAAGCTCCATATGCAAAGCATACAATTATACAACTCAAAATTATATATCGAGCACATCTGTCTCGACTAAAACTCTCCAAAATGTTTCCAGGGCATGATCCAACCTGCGAACGTTGCAACCAAGCCCCAGCCTCACTAGGTCACATGTTCTGGGCCTGCTCCAAATTAACATTATTCTGGACAAAAATTTTAATTACCTCTCAGACAGTCTTGGACTCACAATCCCTCCTAACCCATTAACAGCTGTGTTTGGGGTTCTTCCAGAGGGTCTTAAAGTGGAGAAAGACAAACAAACTGTGATTGCATTCACTACACTGTTGGCACGCAGACTTATTCTGATAAACTGGAAGAACCCAAACTCTCCTCTTTTAAGTCAGTGGGAAACTGATGTGTTATATTATTTAAAATTGGAAAAAATCAAATACTCAGTTAGAGGATCTGTGCAGACTTTTTCAAAACATGGCAGGATCTAATCAGTAATATTTTGAAATGATTTTATAAAGCACAGAGAATTTGTTGATTTAGGTATTTTTTTTTTTTTTATTTATTTATTAATTTTATTACAATCAATACATAGCAATCAAGTTTTTACAAAAAAAAGAATTATGCTAAGAACAGATCGATCCCCACCCTTGAGAGAGAGAGCAAGCCAAACGGTGTAAAATTTAAGGCTTTTAAAAATACCTAAATCAACAAATTCTCTGTGCTTTATAAATTTAGGTATTTTTAAAAGCCTTAAATTTTACACCGTTTCAGATTTAAACTTCTGAACAGGAAAAGAAAGGGGTGAGGGACTGTCCACTAGGAACACTGTCAAGACCTCTCGCACTTGGCACAGGGGCTCTCTGGCAGACAAGGGTACGTGGATGGTATGACGTGAGGCACAAGGATGGCAACACTTACTTCCAGGGAGGAAGAGACAGCTCCACAAGAAGGCAGTTGTGGTTCCAGCTAGAGAGGGAAGCCACATTGAAGGACTGAGTGAAGCTGGCGAATGAGAAGTGAGCTGTGTCTAGATCGCAGCAACACAAGGAGCCCAGAGTGGGGAAAAAAAGAACAATGAAGAGATGCTGACAGGGATTCAACGATTTGACAAAACTTCTGTTGGGAAATGAGCATCCGATGATCAGAGTGCATCCATGGACAATTGGACAATGAATTTTTGGGAATAACACTATACACTGTATCCTCCACTTCATGTTTTTAACAGACTTTTAAAGCGTGAACTGTGTGTTTTCCTTTTTAATAAAGGGGTTTAATCTCAGATATTGTTAAATTTGTATCTTTTTAATGTATTTTTTATATTGTCTTGCGTAACAGAAGTTACTGTTGCTATTCCTTAGCAGTAGAGTGTTGTACCGTGTTAGTTATAGATTGATACAGAATAAAGTAGGGTGAAATGACACCTTTTATTGGTTGGTTACACCTTGCCTAATGAAGGAGCCTTAGCTACCTCAAAAGCTTCCATTTGTAATCTATTTAGTTAGCCAATAAAAGGTGTCATTTCACCCTACTTTTTCCTGTTGCTTTTCCTGAAATTACTATTGTGTCTTTCATTGTGTGTTTACTTACCACCCAATTTAAAGAAACCTGTGTGCTATTATCAGTAAATTTCAAGAGTTCCCAGTTTCTTAATAAAACTGGTAGTATAGTCAGATATTTTAACAGTGTCTAGGTTAGATTACCAGGCACCTGTCACAGATGAATTATGGACCTCACTGCTCACATCCTGGCAGTCCTCCTCCAAGAAGACCCTTGGATACTCCAAGATGAAGAATACAGACTGGTTCGAGGAGGCCACAGACTCCATATTCTCTCCCTCTTTGAGGCCAAGAATGCAGCATTCCAAGCTCATCTTGGAAATCCATAATCAGTTTCCCTCCTGCAGAAGTGGAAAAGAAGTCTATCAACTACACAATACAGACTCCGTGAAATCTAGAACAACTGGTGGATCAACAAGGTCACTGAACTCCATCCAGTGCTACGCAGATGAAAACAAGGTCTATGAGTTCTACAATGCCAACAAAGGAATTTATGGTCCTGCTCAACATAAAGCAGCTACAGTCTGGACTGCAGATCATGCAACACTCCTCAAAGACAAGCAACAGATCTTGAATCGTTGGGCAGAGCACCTTCGAAAACTGTTGAGCCAAATGAACCCAGCAAATCCTTCAGTCCTTGAGAAGATCCCCACACTCCCCTAGGTCCCTGAACTAGATGAGTGACCAACTCTACACAATATACAAGCTGCTATTCAAGCCCTGAAGAAAAAGAAGGCTCCTGGTATAGACACTTTACCTGCCAAAATATAATAATATAGGGGACTTAATCTTCTTGTCAAGTTGACTGATTTCCTCACTCTGTATTGGAAGCTTGGCAAAATTCCCAACTCATAGAAACATGCTACCTTCATCATCATCTAAAAGAGAAGAGGGACCAATTGAACAATAGGCATGGTATTTCACTGCTGGATATTGCTAGGAAAGTCCTTGGCCATGTCATATTTTTCTGGCTACTTCGTCACATTGCAGACAGAGAACATCCTGAGTCGCAAGCTGGCTTTCATCCCAAATGCAGCACAATTGACATGATCTTTATCATCCGCCAACTCAGTAACACCAACAAGACATCAGCTTTGCCTCCATTTACCTGCAGAAAGCATTTGACACAGTCAACCATAAAATGCTTTGGAAAGTACTTTGTGAGTTGGGATGTCCCCCAAAACTCCTCATTATACTCCATCTCTTCCATGATGGGATGTGGGCAAAGATCCTTGTTGGAGGGCAAATATCTGCACCCTTCAAAATAACTGCTGATGTTGAGCAAGGCTGTGTCCTGGCTCTGGTGCTTTTTAACATTTAACATTTAACTTGTCGCCATCACTCTTTTCTCCAAAAATGTGTTGGATCCGTTACCGACTGGATATTATTATGTTCAATTACTGAAGATTCTAGGCCCTCATGAAAACCTCTTCCACAATTATTTATGAGCTCCAGTTTGCTGATGATGTTGCCAGGATAGCTCTTCACCTGGAAAGCCTTGCAGGGGAGCATAATATCTAGTGATGCCTCTATGATAGAAGAGATTGTGAACCGCCTCCGACTAGCCTCGTGCGCATTTGGCCACCTACACAACTGTGTCTTCTGTAACTGAAATCTCTTCATGGCAGCCGAGGTTGTGGTATTTCACACAGTATGTATATCAACACTCCCTTATGGATGTGATCCTTACTGCATCCAAATCCGCACACTAGAAGCGTTCCACATCCGCTGCCTCCAGAAGATCCTGGGCATCATTTGGGAGGACAGGGTTATGCACTAAAATTCTGAAATGCTGCTCAGCTGTGTTCTCTGCTGGATGAGTCTCGGCTACCCTGGATGGTCCTGTATCATGAACTTGCTGAAGTGTTCCAACCTCAAGGTGGAATGAAGATAAGCTAGAAGGACTACTTTAAGCATTCTCTCAAGGCCTGCTCCATTCACCATATGCAGCTTGAGACACTTGCTGGGGACCACATGTTTTGGAGACTGACAATAATTGAAGGAGACCATCACTTTGAACAACAATAGACCCATTAACAAGAGGAGAAGAGGATGGCAAGACATCACCATTGAAAGCAAAACACTGAGCCTGGAGGATTCCCTTACCCACTGTGCCTCTTGCTCTGCCTTTCCCAAAGTGGCCTTCTCTCCCATCATCATACACACAAGAAGGGGGAGTGATGGAGACGGACAAATGGATGGACAGCATCATTGTCTGATCAACAGACAGCCATAACAGGGCCCTCCATAATGTTCAGGACAAAAACACATTTTCTTTAATTTTCTCTGCTCCACAGTTTAAAATTACAAATCAAACAATTTAGATGTGATTAAATTACACACTACAGACTTTAATTTTAAGGACATTTGCATACATTTCAGTCACACCACATTGAAGTGACACCAGTTTTGTAACATAATATTTGGAAGGTACATTTGGAGGTACATTAAAGCAGTCATATTTAGTACTTTGTTGCACATTCCTTCCATGCAATGACTGCTTGAAGTCTTCAATTCATAGACAATAGCCTCTAATGCAGCCATCTTTAACTCCTGCTTGTTTCAGGTGTTTGCCTCCTGAAATTTACACGTCAGCAAATGGAAGACATGCTCAATTGGATTTAAATTCGGTGATTGGCTTTGTCATTCAAGAATTTTCCATTTTTTTTTATATTTGAAAACTCCTGTGTTGCCTTAGCAGTATGTTTCAGATGATTATCTTGTTGTAGGATCAAGTACCATCCAGAGAATATGGAGGCATTTACTGGAACTTGAGCAGATCAGATGTTTCTATAAACCTCATAATTGATTGTGTGACTGCCATCAGCAGTTAAATCATCAATGAAGATAAGTGTGTCAGTACTTGTATTAGCCATACATGCTCAAGCCATAACACTGCCATCACCATGTTTAACAGATGAGGTGGTATTCTTTGGATCTTGGGCAGTTCCTTCGCTCCATCGCTCTGATACAGGTTCATCTTTGTCTTCCCTGCCCACAAGACCTTTTTCCAGAATGCAGAATTAGATTTCTTGGGTTAATAAAACAAAACAAGATAAATTTGATTTTTAACTAAAAATAAAAACCCCAAAAAGAAAAATAAGATGCTGCCAACAATATTAATTACAGATAAATACTGCATTTTTAGTTCTGTAGCTTTTAGTCCTATTCAAGCAAATTAAACACTGCTTTCAAGGTCAGCATATTTTGGAAATAAACAGCTTTTAATGAAGAGACAGGCAACACATCAAAAAAACAGGAATCTCTGGTCAGGTGGTGAATACATGATCATTCAAATCAGTTGGCGTGGTTTGATGAAATGGGTACAGATTCTGTCTGGCCATGAAAGAAATCCACTCAGATGTCATGAGCATTGGGTTGGCAATTGCTCCTTTTATCATTTTACTTGAACACTGCTTATAATACAGTGATCCCTCGCTATATCGCGCTTCGACTTTCGCGGCTTCACTCCATCGCAGATTTTTAAATGTAATCATGTCTAAATATATATCACGGATTTTTCACTGGTTCACGGTTTTCTGCGGACAATGGGTCTTTTAATCTATGGTACACGCTTCCTCAGTTTGTTTGCCCAATTGATTTCATACAAGGGACGCTATTGGCGGATGGCTGAGAAGCTACCCAATCAGAGCACGTATTACATATTAAATAAAACTCCTCAGTGATATACAATATGCTTCCTGCGTGGTGCTTTGCACATTTCAAAGCTCTAACAGCCCGTATTGATTTTTGATTGTTTGCTTTTCTCTGCCTCTGTCTCTGACATTCTCTGCTCCTGACGATGGGGTGTGAGCAGAGGGGCTGTTTGCTTAGAAGATACGGACGCTCCTCTAAAAAATGCTGAAAAGACTACCTTCACATTGATCCCTTCATTGCTGTGGCTTTATCGCGGTGCTTCGTTTACTTAAAAGCCCAACGGCCCTATTGATTTTTGTTTACTTTTCTCTCTCTCTGATATTCTCTGCTCCTGACGGCACTCCTTTGAAGAGGAAGATATGTTTGCATTCTTTTAATTGTGAGAAAGAACTGTCATCTATGTCTTGTCATGGAGCACAGTTTAAACTTTTTTTTTTATTTTATTAATTTTATTGCACTCCATACAAAGCAATCAAGTTTTTACAAAAAGAAAAATAGAGTTAAGAACAGATCGATCCCCACCCTTGAGAGAAAGAGCAAGCCAAACGGCATACAAATTTTACAGCTTTTAAACATACCTAAATTAATAAATTCTCTGTGCTTCATGAACTTATTTTAAAATATTACTGATTAGATCCTGCCATGTTTTGAAAAAAGTCTGTACGGATCCTCTAACTGAGTATTTGATTTTTTCCAATTTCAAATAATATAACACATTGGTTTCCCACTGACTTAAAAGAGGAGAGTTTGGGTTCTTCCAGTTTATCAAAATAAGTCTGCATGCCAAAAGTGTAGTGAATGCAATCACAATTTGTTTGTCTTTCTCCACTTTAAGCCCCTCTGGAAGAACCCCAAACACAGCTGTTAATGGGTTAAGAGGGATTGTGAGTCCAAGGCTGTCTGAGAGGTAATTAAAAATTTTTGTCCAGAATAATGTTAATTTGGTGCAGGCCCAGAACATGTGACCTAGTGAGGCTGGGGCTTGGTTGCAACGTTCGCAGGTTGGATCATGCCCTGGAAACATTTTGGAGAGTTTTAGTCGAGACAGATGTGCTCGATATATAATTTTGAGTTGTATAATTGTATGCTTTGCGCATATGGAGCTTGAGTGAATTCTCTGCATTGCTACCTTCCACTCCTTTTCTGATATATTAATTGAGAGGTCATTTTCCCAGTGTCCTCTTGGATCTTTGAAAGGAAGGGATTGTAAAATGATTTTATATATTGTAGAGATGTAGTCTAAGTCCTTGAGATTGAGCAATATTTTTTCCAGCATGGATGAGGGTGCAAGATGAGGAAAATCTGGAAGGTTTTGTTTAACAAAGTTTCTGATTTGAAAATCGTGAAAGAAATGTGTAGCTGGAATGTTAAATTTGGAATGTAATTGTTCATAGGAAGCAAAGACGTTGTCTATATAAAGATCAGGCCGGACCCCGCTGATTGAGCACGACATTGTGACAGACCCGGGGGTGGTTGTCAGGGAACGACCCTACCGCCTCCCAGAGGCAAAACGCGCTGAGGTGGAGCTAGAGGTCCAAAAGATGCTCAGCTTAGACATCATTGAGGAACGCCATAGCCCCTGGTCAAGTCCTATCGTCCTCATATCCAACCCAGACGGGTCGTGGCGGTTCTGCAATGACTTCAGGCGTCATAATCGAGTCTCGAAGTTTGATGCGTACCCCATGCCCCGGGTGAATGAGCTCTTAGAGAGGCTGGGGACGGCCCGCTATCTGACCACTCTTGATATGACAAAGGGGTATTGGCAAATTCCCTTAACGGCATCCACCAGAGAAAAAACTGCTTTTAGCACCCCTAGCGGTCACTGGCACTACAAGGTACTCCCATTTGGGCTGCACGGGGTGCCAGCGACCTTTCAACGTCTGGTGGATAAAGTGCTGCGGCCCCACCAGTCCTATTGTGCTGCATACCTGGATGATGTTGTTATCTATTCCAGCACGTGGGAGGAACATGTCGTGCAGGTCTACACAGTACTCCTGATGCTAGCGAGAGCTGGGCTTCGCATCAACTCACGCAAATGCTATTTTGGTATGACTGAAGCCCGTTATTTAGGCTACCTAGTGGGTGGAGGGCTGGTCAGACCACAGTGTACCAAAGTGAAAGACATCTTGGAATGGCCCCGTCCGATGGTCAAGAAGCAAGTGCAGGCCTTCCTGGGGTTAGCAGGGTACTACCGCCAGTTTGTGCCTCGCTTCTCCGAGAGAGCAGCACCCTTGACGAACTTGACAAAGAAGAGGGCCCCTTTACATGTGGTGTGGACCGATGATACGGAGCGGGCATTCAGTGACTTGAAACGGGCCCTTACTTTGGCACCTGTGTTAAGGACACCTAACTTCTCGCTTCCTTTTATTCTCCAGACCGGTGCTTCAGACACAGGTCTAGGTGCCATGCTGAGTCAAAGCATTGATGGTGTCGAACACCCTGTGATTTACCTGAGCCGGAAACTGTTGGACCGGGAGACGAGGTATGCGGTGGTGGAGCGGGAGGCCCTGGCCATCAAATGGGCGGTGACGCACCTGCGGTACTACCTGCTGGGTACCAGGTGGTTTTTGGACCTGCATTCCTTTAAGTTCAATGTTGTTTATCGCCGGGGCACCCTGCAGGCCAACGCTGATGTGCTCTCTCGCGCGCACGACCTCACGGTTCGGGTAGCCCGCCCCGATGGGTCTGGGCTAACGGGGGGGTCCTGTCACCCACGAGTGCTTGGGGAACAGCGGATTTACCCAGTTTGTTACGGAAAATGTACCGCGAGGGGTCTACGGCAGGGTACTAACTTGTCTTTCTTTCCTTCTTCAGAAAGCACGAGGCCTCACAGACATAAACAAACGCCATGACGGCTATAGGAAGCACGCACTTGCGGGTCTATTTAATCCCTCTGATGACCCCTTGATGACATCACAGTTCCCAGAATCCATCACAAATACCCAGCATCCTTCACATCAATCTCCGGTCCGCCTCCATAAAAAGCCCGTCCTTTCTCCCCTCATTTGTCTTTTTGCTTTCTCATGTTTTGTAAAGCGACTGACTGCTATACTTTGGTTACAGTATATGGGGCTAAACACCCCAAAACTTGCAACGTGTCTTGTCTTGTATTACAACGTGAACACCATACATATGGGGTATTGACGCGAACACCATACATATGAATAGTATGAAATTGACGTAAACACCATACATACGGGATATTGACAACACGAACACCATACAGTACATACGGTTTATTGACGTGAACACCATACATACGGATAGTATCAAATTATATATAAGGTTACCAGTAATGGTGTACTGCACCATTCATAGTGCATTCATAGTTTTCATACTCTTTCTCTGTACGTTTAGCATTTGTTTGCTCAGAGGTTGATGCACTTGCTGCTCCCTGAGCAGCTGTTCTTTATTCCACCCTAGTGACCCTCTTCTTCTCTTCTTTTGTCGGCATCTATTTGCATTAAAACTGATTAAGTCAAAATTTGTGTTGCAATTACTTAGTACATTTTCTTTAATTTTTCATTTAAGCCGGCACTTAAGTCTTCAATCTGCCTCAAAAATGATTTAAGATATGAAGAGGTAGGGGAAGTGACGGCAAAGGTGGTAGGGATGAGAACAGCGCCTATACACATTTGCTGCACACCCGCCCTGCTGGCAACAGCTGAGAGTTGATTCTACAACAAAATAAATTAAAAATAAAAAGAGGAATAACCTCCAAGGTCAATCATCACCCCAAAAGTGGATAGTAGACGTCACATGGTATATGTGAACCAAATTTCAGGTCAATAGGTTAAACGGTTTGCAAGCTTTAGGTTATTTAAAATCCTAGACACACAAACGAACTGCCACGGTAGCATATTATATATAAGGATACTGGGGGGAATCGCATGCTGTTGGAACGAAAACACATGGCCGTGAGGTATGTGTGAGAGGCAGGGTTAACAAGCCCTGGGAGTGTTTTTCTTCCTTTGCAGTGGCGTACCTCCTATATGGTGGAGAATGGCCGAATGGCTACGTCAGAGATGACAACGCTGACCCCTGCTCAAACTACTCGAGTCACGAGGACCTCTCTGCCCTGCTCCCGGAATAAGGACCTGTTCCGTCACTCCAAATGTGTATCAGACAACCAGGTTTCCAGGTATCCTCTGACTACCTGGACCATAACCTACTGGGTGCTGTCTTTCTGACGGAAGTGCCGCCTCCGCAAAAGGTAAGCAGGGATGAGGGATGGTCAAGAGCTCCATTGAGGGTATTATGCAGGTGGAGCCCAGTCAGCTATTGGGTGAACCCAGAAACTTCATCTCCCATATGCCTGTGCAAGATCTGACGGGGCATGGCCGGCAACCGTGACTTAGAATGTCTGGTTGCATCTCCGGCTGATTCGACTAATAACTTTGATGTTATGAGCTAAAGAGGGTTCTCCAGCCCATGTGTACTGTGTTACAGACCATCAGACGTCTGAAGACGATGATCGGGTAACTGTAGGATACCGCCAAAGTGCCGTTTGAGAAGGTGGATTTGTATCTGCAGTGACTGGCAAGTGGGCTTCCTTACAGGGTAGACGCAGAGGTACAGGTAAGTGACACTGGTACCACACAGAAAAAGGGGACTCCGTCCTGTTTCCATATCTGCGGTGCATGGACGCCAACAGAGGGGCGGCTGTGTTACGAATGCCACCAACAAGGTTACACCTGGAGACATTGTCTGTACAGGAAACCCCAAAGGCAACTCAGGGAGCCAGAGTTGGGAGGTGGAGGAATGAAGCTTGAGGGAGCAGTGGAGGCAGAAGGCACAAGGACAGAAAGGAACTGTGTGCTTTGTGGTGATTTGAAACTGTAAATAAAGCCTGTGTAGTGCTGGGACTTGGGTTAGGTTTCACTGTATGTATATATACAGGGAGTGCAGAATTATTGTATTTTTGAGGATTAATTTTAATATGGAACAAACACAGTGCTATCAGTCAATCCGAAATGTTAATAAACCTGAAACCTGAATGTTTCACAACGGAAATGTGAGTGTGAGCATCATCAGGGGAATACATATGTGCACAATTATTAGGCAACTATTAGTGTGCAGATTTATTATGCAACTAAAGGAAAAATGAAAATTTTCCCATCTCACTTGTTTATTTTCATCTGTTATAGTGAGAATAATAAATAAACACCTAAAATTTACAAATAAACATCTCTGACATTTAAAAAAAAATCAATCAATCAATCAATCAATGACCAATATAGCCACCCTTCTTTCCAATAACAGTCATAAGCCTTTCCATTCATGGAGTCTGTCAGTTTCTTGATCTGTTGACGATCAGCTTTTTGTGGAGCAGTGACTACAGCCTCCCAGACACTCTTCAGAGATGTGTATTGTTTTTCTCCCCCGTAAATCTAGCGTTTAAGAAGTGCCCACAAGTTCTCGATAGGGTTTAGGTCAGATGAGGAAGGGGCCATGTCATTATTCCTTCATCTTTAAGGCCTTTACTGGCTGGCCACGCAGTGGAGAACTTCAATGCAAGTGATGGAGCATTGGCCTGCATAAAATCATGGTCTTTTTCCTGTATCACTGTTTGAAGAAAGTGTCTTCGAAAAACTGGCAGTAGGTTTGGGAGTTGATTTTGAGTTCAACTTCAATGCAAAAGGTCCAACTAGCTCATCTTTAAAAATACCAGCTCATACCAGTACCCCACCTCCACGTTGGAGTGGAGCTCTGTGCCATTACTGATCCACAGGTCCATCCATCTGGTCCATCAAGAGTCACTCTCATCTCATCGGTCCATAAAACCTTTGAAAAAAATCTGTCTTCAGATATTTCTTGGCCCAGTTTGGACGTTTCAACTTATGTTTCTTGTTCAGTGGTGGTTGGGTTTCAGCCCTCCTTACCTTGGCCATGTCTTTGAGCACTGAACACCTTGTACTTCTGGGCACTCCAGGTAGGTTGCAGCTCTGGAATATGAAAGTACTGGAGGATAATGGGTTCCTGGTAGCTTCACGTTTGATTCTTCTCAAATCTTTGGCAGCTAATTTGCGTCTTTTGTTCTCAACACGTTTCTTGCGACCCTGTTGACTATTTGCAACAAAATGTTTGATGGTTCTGTGATCACACACCAATATCTTAGCAATTCCAAAAGTGCTGCATCCCTCTGAAAGACTTTTACAATTTTTGACTTTTCAGAGTCAGTTAAATCTCTTTTTTGGCCCATTTTGCCTGAGGAAAACTAGCTGCCTAATAATTCTGCACACCTTGCTATAGGGTGTTGATCTCCTTAGGCCACACCCTCCCTCATTACACAAATACACATCACCTGACGTGCTTAAATCCAATAAGCATTCAAGTTAATACAGCTTGGAGTTGGAATATACACATTAAAAATGATGATATGGTCAAAATACTCACTTGCCTAATAATTTGTGCACACAGTGTATATATATATATATTACTAATAAAAGGCAAAGCCCTCACTGACTGACTGACTGACTGACTGACTCACTCACTCACTCACTCACTCATCACTAATTCTCCAGCTCCCCATGTAGGTAGAAAGCTGAAATTTGGCAGGCTTATTCCTTACAGCTTACTTACAAAAGTTAAGCAGGTTTCATTTCGAAATTCTACACGTAACGGTCATTACGGTCGATAACGGTCAACAACGTCCGCCATATTGAACTTTCTTATTCATGTCCCCATCTTTACGAAATTTGGTAGGCGACTTCCCTGCGCTAACCGAAACCAATGTACATACTTATTTCGGTGGTATGACGCCACTGTCAGCCGCCATATTGAACTTTTCAACAGTCTTTGTTACTTATGGGCCCATCTTCAAGAAATTTGGTACACGGGTTCCCAACGCTAACTGAATCCTACTTACGTACATATAAACGTCCATAGCCTGCAGCTCGGTCACCGTGTGAGGTGGCGTTGGGTCCCCCATCCCAATGCCTCCCACGTTGTTGGCTGCCTGCCTATATAAGACCGTCCGTCGCTCCGGTCTCTACATTCCCTTCCTTGCTTCGCCACGGGATTCACGTCTCCCTGCTGATAACTACAGCCTTTTTGTTTAATCCACGGCTTCTCCACTGTTTTATTGTTTGTTTATTACAATTATAGTTATTGTATAGGCATTTTAGACTTACTTTACATTGCTCAGGTACCCATTTCCTTTATCATTCCAACCGTACCCCCATTAACATGTCTATCGAAGTGATCACTATCGATCAAAGAACTGTCACTTACCAAGTGGTTTCCATGCCCGGAGATGGCACCTACCTTTTCCATTCTCTTTGTTTCATATTGCACGGCCATATCAGGCTCACTCTTGATATCTGGAGGAACATTGTGTCTTATGTATTGAATGACTGGGACAGGTTCAAGGTGTGGACTGATGACGGTACGGGAGATAATTATACTACACAGGAGCACTAGAAGAGTGAAATGCTTAAGCCCTTCGCCTATGGTTCTGCATGTGAGTTGATGGCTGCCGCTGAATTGTTTGGTTGTCGCTTTCAAGTGTATCGAAATGGCCAAATATTTTACACCTTTCGACAACCGCCAATGCCTCTTAAACATCTTAGATTCACAGGTGGCGATTTTAGTAGTGGACACTTTGATGTTTATGAATGTTTAAACTCTCAAAAGCTGGATGTGATTTTATCAATGAAACCGGTTGTGTGCTTACAACGCTTGACAGATGCCGAATGTCACTTCAACACATCAAGTCCTACAAATACTGTCATAATTGAAACAAACCATGAAACTCAAACCAATTATGACAGCAGCAATCCAAGCTGTGAGATTTGAGACAAGATTACTCTTCATATGGCCAACTGTAAGTTGCATGCTCAAGAGTAAGCTCAGCGCACAGCTTGGTCATATTACAACTCGTAGGGCCGAACTGTCAACGTGGTATACAAAGAGATCCTTAACAAATAATTATTGGCATATTTTCCCTCAGTTTAAAAAGGTTGAATTTTCTTCTTAATAAAAATTTTAAGGCAGTACTTCGCCACTGCAAAGCGCGGGTATTTTTCTAGTATATATATATATATATATATATATATATACACTGCTCAAAAGAATTAAAGGAACACTTTTTAATCAGAGTATAGCATAAAGTCAATGAAACTTGTTATATTAATCTGGTCAGTTAAGTAGCAGAGGGGGTTGTTAATCAGTTTCAGCTGCTGTGGTGTTAATGAAATTAACAACAGATGCACTAGAGGGGCAACAATGAGATGACCCCCAAAACAGGAATTGTTTAACAGGTGGAGGCCACTGACATTTTTCCCTCGTCATCTTTTCTGACTGTTTCTTCACTAGTTTTGAATTTGGCTACAGTCAGTGTCACTACTGGAAGCATGAGGCAATACCTGGACCCTACAGAGGTTGCACAGGTAGTCCAACTTCTCCAGGATGGCACATCAATACGTGTCATTGAAGGTTTGCTGTGTCTCCCTGCACAGTCTCAAGGGCATGGAGGAGATTCTAGGAGACAAGCAGTTACTCTAGGAGAGCTGGAGAGGGCCATAGAAGGTCCATAACCCATCAGCAGGACCAGTATCTGCTCCTTTGAGCAAGGAGGAACAGGATGAGCACTGCCAGAGCCCTACAAAATGACCTCCAGCAGGCCACTGGTGTGAATGTCTCTGACCAAACAACCAGAAAGACTTCATGAGGGTGACCCAAGGGCCCCATGTCCTCTAATGGGCCCTGAGCTCACTGCCCAGCAGCATGCAGCTCGATTGGCATTCGCCATAGAATACCAGAATTGGCAGATGCACCACTGGTGCCCTGTGCTTTTTACAGATGAGAGCAGGTTCACCCTGAGCACGTGACAGAAGTGAAAGGGTCTGGAGAAGCCATGGAGAACATTATGCTGCCTGTAACATCATTCAGCATGAGCAGTTTGGTGGTGGGTTAATGATTGTCTGGGGAGGCATATCCATGGAGGGTCACACAGACCGCTACAGGCTTGACAAAGGCACCTTGGCTGCCATTAGGTATCAGGATGAAATCCTTGGACCCATTATCAGACCCTATGCTGGAATTGATACCATTGACTGGCCACCACACTTTCCTGACCTAAATCCAATAGAACACCTCTGGGACATTGTTTTGGTCCATCCAATGCCACCAGGTTACACCTCAGACTGTCCAGGAGCTCAGTGATGCTCTGGTCCAGATCTGGGAGGAGATCCTCCACAACACCATCTGTCATCTCATTAGAAGCATGCACCGATGTTGTCAGGCATGTATACAAGAACACAGTGGCCATACAAAGTGCTGCGTACAATTTTGGCAAAATGGACTAGCCTGCCACATAATTTTTTCACTCTGATTTTTGGGGCGTCTTTGAATTCCGGGCTCTGTAGGTTGATCATTTTCATTTCCATCTAACGATGTGGCATCCTTTCGTTCCTAACACATTACCCAGTCTATATCAGTATAGATATCCAGGAGGATTTCTTTTTCCCATTGAGATCTGATGTGTTTTCAAAGTGTTCCTTTAATTTTTTTGAGCAGTTTATATACATAGTTACAAAAATAGCCAAGAGACACTGGGAAGGTTTGGGACAGCCATAATACCTGGCTGCAAAATCTATCAAAAGATAAAGTCATGTTCAAAACAGAACTGAATATCTTCTTAAAGACGATGGCTTTTAAACCCTCACGGGGGAAGTGATGTCATCAGGACTGGAACCAGAAGTGACGTCATTGGCTACCCCAAAACATGGTGGGATTTCCCGAGAATGGTCTGCAAGGAATTAAGGAAGAGAATTGGAGCACTTCGTCACCCCCGGTCCAGTGTGGAACTGCATGTATTCAGGTCCTTTGGTTGTCCCCTAAACACGAGTGTGTTACAGGACCCCCCCATCAGCCCAGACCCGCCGGGTCGGGCATGCTGCACCAAGAGGTCATGAATGTGAGAGAGAACATTGGTGTTGGTGTGGAGAGAGCTCTTCCAATGAATGAGTGAGAACTTATGAGGCTGCAGGTCAAGGAACCTCCTAGTGACCCGAGGGTTGGACTCCTTCTGTAGAGCCATCCACTGTAGAGGAGCATGGTCCGTAACAAGTGTAAATTCCCGACCCAGGAGATAGTACCTCAAACGTGCAATCGCCCACTTGATCACCAGAGCCTCTTTTTCCACCTCTGCATACCTGGTCTCCCGATCCAGCAGTTTCCGGCTCAGGAACATGATGGGGTGTTCAGCACCATCGACACTTTGGCTCAGCACTGCTCCTAGGCCTGTGTCCGAAGCATCCATCTGGAGAGTCAAAGGAAGGGCAAAGTTAGGCACTTTCAAAACAGGTGCTGATGTCCGGGCCTGTTTTAAGTCACTGAATGCAGTTTCTGTTGTATCAGTCCATACAACAATGTTGGAGGCCCTCTTCTTTGTCAAATTAGTCAAGGGTGCCGCTCTCTCCGAAAAGAAAGACACAAACCAGTGGTAGTACCCAGCTAAGCCGAGAAATGCTTGGACCTGTTGCTTGGTTCGCGGATGGGGCCATTTCAAAATGGCATCTATTTTGGACCACTGTAGCTTCACAGTACCACGACCCAGCAGGTAGCCTAAATATTTGGCTTCTTTCAACCCAAAAAAACAATTTTTTGGATTGATTCGAAGTCCGGCCTCACCCAGCATCCGTAATAATGTTCAGATGTATTGAAGGTGCTCCTTCCACATGCTGGAATAGATGACAATGCCATCTAGGTAGGCAACAATTTATGAGTTATGGGGCCTTAACACTTTGTCCACCAGACACTGAAAAATCGCAGGGGCCCTGTGTAACCCGAATGGAAAGACACGATACTGCCAGCGTCCACTAGGGGTGCTGAACGCAGTCTTGACTTTTCTGGAGTCTGTTAAAGGAACCTGCCAGTACTCCTTAGTCATGTCAAGTGTGGTCAAGTATTCTGCCTGTCCTAGTCTCTCAAGGAGGTCATCCACTTGAGGCATATGATAAGCGTCAAACTGGGAAACCTGATTAAGTTGATCAAAGTCTTTGTAAAACATCCAACTCCCGCAGGGCTTAGAAACTAAGAATGTTGGACTGGACCAGGGACTATAACTCTCCTCTATGACTCCTAAGTCCAGCATGCGCTTGATTTCAAGTTCCACTTCAGTGTTCTTTGCCTCGGGAAGACGATTGGGGTGCTGTCGGACTATAACCCCGGATTCTGTCACAATGTCGTGGGCAATCAGAGAGGTCCTTCCAGGGTTTTTGCCTACCACCTCTGGGACGGATGAGATAGCTGCTTCAAGCTCTCGTCTCTGTCGGGTGTTTAAGTTAAACCCAAAGTTAAGGGTGTTGGTCAGAGCAAAGAAATGAGCGATGCTGGCTGGAGGAGGGATCGGGACCTTTTCTTCCATGGTTTCAGCATATTCACATGATATACCCACTCACTTGGCTGACGATTGGACTGTTTCACCAAAGAATCGACAAGCCCTTTCCTTTCCTTAACCTCGTATGGTCACTGCCAATGGACAAGTAGCTTAGAGTGGGAGGTGGGAACCAACACCATGACCTGATCCCCTGGTTGGAAGTCCTGGAGCATCGTGCCACTATCATAATAGCAGGCCTGTGCTGCTTGTGCCTCCTCCATGTGACTTTTTAAGATAGGTTGAATTTTTCTGAATCTATTGCGTAATTGCGCAATATATTCTAAAATATTAGTTGAGGAAAGAGCCTCTTCTTTCCAGCCTTCTCTCAAAATGTCTAAAATGCCCCAGGGTTGTCATCCATACAATAATTCAAATGGTGAGAACCCCATCGAGGCTTGAGGGACTTCCCAGTAGGCAAAGAGCACGAGGAGGAGGAGCTGATCCCAGTTCCTCCCGTCCTCGTTGACCACCTTGCGGAGCATCTGTTTGAGAGTCTGATTAAATCTCTCAACTAGACCGTCGGTTTGAGGATAATACACTGCAGTCTTTAAGTGCTTTATTTTAAGTAACTTGGCAGTCTCCTTGAATGTCTCTGAGGTAAATGGTGTCCCTTGGTCTGTAAGAAATTCCTTAGGGATGCCGTTTGCGAAAAGACCCCTACCAGTTCCCGTGCGATGGTTTTGGAATTAGCTGAGCGCAATGGAACAGCTTCTGGATATTGGGTTGGATAATCCACGAGGACTAATATATATTTATGTCCTTGGGCTGAGGGCTCCAAAGGTCCTATGATATCAACCCCTATTCTCTCAAACGAGACATCAATTAGGGGAAGGGGAACGAAAGAAGCACGACCCATCCTAGGAATTTGCCGCAATTGACACTCTGGGCAAGAGATACAAAAGTGGCGAACCTCCTCGTTAATTCCCAGCCGATAAAATTGGAGCTTAATTCGCTCCAATGTTTTTTCGGTGTCCAGGTGGTCTCCTAGGAGATGAGTGTGTGCTAACTCGCAAACCTATCGTTGGAAGGTTTGCAAAATCTACTACAACTTCCTTGCCTCCCTCTCATGTTCACTAACCCGATATAATAAACAATTTTCAATGACAAAGTGGGAACATTGTGGCCTGGGTTGATTGGTGTATTGGCCGTTGACTATTACCACTGCATTCTTTGAAAACATCAGGGAGTCATCATTCCATTGCTCCCTTTTAAACGAGGCCGGCGTTTGTCTAAACTGAAAACCTAGATCTGAGAGCAGGTCTGGTCTGACCTCAAGGGGCGGGGAATCAGCCTGATCTGTCAAGGCGCACTCTGTTGACGTCACGGGTTGCAACGGACCGGGAATCTCCCCATCCACCTCTTGGCTTCCCACACCGCTCTCCGCCGGTACACAGCATGGAGACAACTTGTGACGTATTGTTTCCGTCTGTTACTAGGCCTAACATAGCATCAGGAGTGAGTAATACTTCACCACTTTAATTGTTAGACCAGTTCCGTCCTAGAATCACGGTAAAAGGGGACTTTGGGAGGACATCTACGGGGAGCTTTTTTACCAGCCCTCCTTGGCTGATGAAACATTGGGTGATTTTATAGAACCGGATATCTCCGTGTACACAGGTTAAGCTGGTCTTTACATTTATCCATTGTTGCGGCAGTACGTAAGGTCAACAATGGAAATGTTGCTGCCGGAGTCAAATAGGACTTTCACTTTGAACCCATTAATGATTACCACTCCCGTATGAGGCATTGATAGGGGGTTTGAAAGTGCGCACAATCCACCTCCCCCTCTCCGCTTACATTCCACCTCATCCCCCAGTGAGTGGGGCGCCCGCGGACCCAGGGACTCTGGCACAAACTCCAGCTCGTACCAAGGGAGCAGTTTAGCAGGGACGTGACCTCCATGGGGGGCCTAAAGAGTTCAGAAACCTCACTATACATATACAGTGCATCTGGAAAGTATTCACAGCGCATCACTTTTTCCACATTTTGTTATGTTACAGCCTTATTCCAAAAAGGATTAAATTCATTTTTTTCCTTAGAATTCTACACACAACACCCTATAATGACAACCTGAAAAAAGTTTACTTGAGGTTTTTTGCAAATTTATTAAAAATAAAAAAATTGAGAAAGCACATGTACATAAGTATTTACAGCCTTTTCCATGAAGCTCAAAATTGAGCTCAGGTGCATCTTGTTTCCCCTGTTCATCCTTGAGACGTTTCTGCAGCTTAATTGGAGTCCACCTGTGGTAAATTCAGTTGATTGGACATGATTTGGAAAGGCACACACCTGTCTATATAAGGTCCCACAGTTGACAGTTCATGTCAGAGCACAAACCAAGCATGAAGCCAAAGGAATTGTCTGTAGACCTCCGAGACAGGATTTTCTCGAGGCATAAATCTGGGGAAGGTTACAGAAACATTTCTGCGATCGGAGGAGAAGGGCCTTAGTCAGCGAGGTGACCAAGAACCCGATGGTCACTCTGTCAGAGCTCCAGAGGTCCTCTGTGGAGAGAGGAGAACCTTCCAGAAGGACAACCATCTCTGCAGCAATCCACCAATCACACCTGTATGGTAGAGTGGCCAGACGGAAGCCACTCCTTAGTAAAAGGCACATGGCAGCCCACCTGGAGTCTGTCAAAAGGCACCTGAAGGACTCTCAGACCATGAGAAACAAAAAGGTCTGATGAGACAAAGATTGAACTCTTTGGTGTGAATGCCAGGCGTCACGTTTGGAGGAAACCAGGCACCATCCCTACAGTGAAGCATGGTGGTGGCAGCATCATGCTGTGGGAATGTTATTCAGCGACAGGAACTGGGAGACTAGTCAGGATAAAGGGAAAGATGACTGCAGCAATGCACAGGGACATCCTGGAAGAAAACCTGCTCCATAGAGCTCTTGACCTCAGACTGGGGCGAAGGTTCATCTTTCAGCAGGACAACGACCCTAAGCACACAGCCAAGATATCAAAGGAGTGGCTTCAGGACAACTCTGTGAATGTCCTTGAGTGGCCCAGCCAGAGCCCAGACTTGAATCCGATTGAACATCTCTGGAGAGATCTTAAAATGGCTGTGCATGGCAAAATGCTTCCCATCCAACCTGATGGAGCTTGAGAGGTGCTGCAAAGAGGAATGGGCGAAACTGACCAAGGATAGGTGTGCCATGCTTGTGGCATTATATTCAAAAAGACTTGAGGCTATAATTGCTGCCAAAGGTGCATCGGCAAAGTATTGAGCAAAGGCTGTGAATGCTTATGTACATGTGATTTCTCAGTTTTTTTATTTTTAATAAATTTGCAAAACCTCAAGTAAACTTTTTTCACGTTGTCATTATGGGGTGTTGTGTGTAGACTTCGGACTTCAGTCCCTACTGCTGAAAACATCCCCACAGCATGATGCTGCCACCACCATGCTTCACTGTAGGGATGGTATTGGCCTGGTGATGAGCGATGCCTGGTTTCCTCCAAACGTGACGCCTGGCATTCACACCAAAGAGTTCAATCTTTGTCTCATCAGACCAGAGAATTTTGTTTCTCATGGTCTGAAAATCCTTCAGGTGCCTTTTGGCAAACTCCAGGCAGGCTGCCATATGCCTTTTACTAAGGAGTGGCTTCCGTCTGGCCACTCCACCATACAGGCCTGATTGGTAGATTGCTGCAGAGATGGATGTCCTTCTGGAAGGTTCTCCTCTCTCCACAGAGGACCTCTGGAGCTCTGACAGAGTGACCATCGGGTTCTTGGTCACCTCCCTGACTAAGGCCCTTCTCCCCCGATTGCACAGTTTAGATGGCCAGCCAGTTCTAGGAAGATTCCTGGTGGTTTCAAACTTCTTCCACTTAAAGATGATGGAGGCCACTGTGCTCATTGGGACCTTCAAAGCAGCAGAAATGTTTCTGTAACCTTCCCCAGATTTGTGCCTCGAGACAATCCTGTCTCGGAGGTCTACAGACAATTCCTTCGACTTCATGCTTGGTTTGTGCTCTGACATGAACTGTCAACTGTGGGACCTTATATAGACAGGTGTGTGCCTTTCCAAATCATGTCCAATCAACTGAATTTACCACAGGTGGACTCCAATTAAGCTGCAGAAACATCTCAAGTATAATCAGGGGAAATAGGATGCAACTGAGCTCAATTTTGAGCTTCATGGCAAAGGCTGTGAATACTTACAGTGGGATGCAAAAGTTTGGGCAACCTTGATAATAGTCATTATTTTCCTGTATAAATCGTTGGTTGTTACGATAAAAAATGTAAGTTAAATATATCATATAGGAGACGCACACAGTGATATTTGAGAAGTGAAATGAAGTTTATTGGATTTACAGAAAGTGTGCAATAATTGTTCAAACAAAATCAGGCAGGTGCATAAATTTGGGCACCGTTGTCATTTTATTGATTCCAAAACTTTTAGAACTAATTATTGGAACTCAAATTGGCTTGGTAAGCTCAGTGACCCCTGACCTACATACACAGGTGAATCCTATAATGAGAAAGAGTAATTAAGGGGGTCAATTGTAAGTTTCCCTCCTCCTTTAATTTTCTCTGAAGAGTAGCAACATGGGGGTCACGAAACAACTCTCAAATGACCTGAAGACAAAGATTGTTCACCATCATGGTTTAGGGGAAGGATACAGAAAGCTGTCCCAGAGATTTAAGCTGTCTGTTTCCACAGTTAGGAACATATTGAGGAAATGGAAGACCACAGGCTCAGTTCAAGTTAAGGCTCGAAGTGGCAGACCAAGAAAGATTTCGGATAGACAGAAGCGACGAATGGTGAGAACAGTCAGAGTCAACCCACAGACCAGCACCAAAGACCTACAACATCATCTTGCAGCAGATGGAGTCACTATGCATCGTTCAACCTGGAGTCACTGTGCATCGTTCAACCATTCAGCACACTTTACACAAGGAGATGCTGTATGCGAGAGTGATGCAGAGGAAGCCTTTTCTCCGCCCACAGCACAAACAGAGCCGCTTGAGGTATGCTCAAGCACATTTGGACAAGCCAGCTTCATTTTGGAATAAGGTGCTGTGGACTGATGAAACTAAAATTGAGTTACAACAAGGGGAGTCATGCATGGAGGAAAAAGAACACAGCATTCCAAGAAAAACACCTGCTACCTACAGTAAAATATGGTGGTGGTTCCATCATGCTGTGGGGCTGTGTGGCCAGTGCAGGGACTGGGAATCTTATCAAAGTTGAGGGACGCATGGATTCCACTCAGTATCAGCAGATTCTGGAGACCAATGTCCAGGAATCAGTGACAAAGCTGAAGCTGCGCCGGGGCTGGATCTTTCAACAAGACAACGACCCGAAACACTGCTCAAAATCCACTAAGACATTCATGCAGAGGAACAAGTACAACGTTCTGGAATGGCCATCTCAGTCCCCAGACCTGAATATAATTGAAAATCTGTAGTGTGAGTTAAAGAGAGCTGTCCATGCTCGGAAGCCATCAAACCTGAATGAACTAGAGATATTTTGTAAAGAGGAATGGTCCAAAATACCTTCAACCACAATCCAGACTCTCATTGGAACCTACAGGAAGCATTTAGAGGCTGTAATTTCTGCAAAAGGCGGATCTACTAAATATTGATTTCATTTCTTTTTTGTGGTGCCCAAATTTATGCACCTGCCTGATTTTGTCTGAACAATTATTGCACACTTTCTGTAAATCCAATAAACTTCATTTCACTTCTCAAATATCACGGTGTGTGTCTCCTATATGATATATTTAACTGACATTTTTTATCATAATAACCAACGATTTATACAGGAAAATAATGACTATTAACTAGGTTGCCCAAACTTTTGCATCCCACTGTATGTACATGTGCTTTCTCAATTTTTTTATTTGTAATAAATTTGCAAAAATCTCAAGTAAACTTTTTTCATGTTGTCATTATGGGGTGTTGTGTGTAGAATTCTGAGGAAAAACATTAATTTAATCAATTTTGGAATAAGGCTGTAACATAACAAAACGTGGAAAAAGTGATGCGCTGTGAATACTTTCCGGATGCACTGTAAATGATTTAGAGATGAATATAAGTAACAAGCTGGTTAAGTTTGCAGATGATACCAAGATAAATAGATTAGCAGATAATGTGGAATCCGTTGTTATTACAGAAGGACTTGGACAGCAAGGACTTGGACAGCAAAGAGGCTTGAGTATATTTAGACTATATTTAGATTAGATTAGATAGATAGATAGATAGATGCTTTATTAATCCCAAGGGGAAATTCACATACTCCAGCAGCAGCATACTGATAAAGAACAATATTAAATTAAAGAGTGATAACAATGAAAGTATAACAGACAGACAATTTTGTATAATATTAACGTTTACACCTCCTCCCCCCCCCCCCAAAGGTGGAATTGAGGAGTCGCATAGTGTGGGAGAGGAACAATCTCCTCAGTCTGTCAGTGGAGCAGGACAGTGACAGCAGTCTGTTGCTAAAGCTGCTCCTCTGTCTGGAGATGATCCTGTTCAGTGGCTGCAGTGGATTTTCCATTATTGACAGGAGCATGCTCAGTGCCCGTCGCTTTGCCATGGAAGTCAAACTGTCCAGCTCCATGTCTACATTAGAGCCTGCCTTTCTCACCGGTTTGTCCAGGCGTGAGGCATCCCTCTTCTTTAGATAGATAGATAGATACTTTATTAATCCCAAGGGGAAATTCACATAATCCAGCAGCAGTATACTGATACAAAAAATAATATTAAATTAAAGACTAATAATAAAAAACTTTAAATAATGTTAGCATTTACTCCCCCGGGTGGAATTGAAGAGTTGCATAGTGTGGGGGAGGAACAATCTCAGTGGAGCAAGACAGTGACAAAAGTCTGTCACTGAAGCTACTCCTCTGCCTGGAGAGGACACTGCTCAGTGGATGCAGTGAATTCTTCATGATTGACAGGAGCTTGCTTAATGCCCGTCGGTCTGCTACAGATGTTAAACTGTCCTACTTTATTCCTACAACAGAGCCTGACTTCTTAACAAGTTTGTCCAGGCATGAGACATCCTTCTTCTTTATGCTGCCTCCCCAGCACACCACCGCGTAAAAGAGGGCGCCACAACCGTCTGGTAGAACATCTGCAGCATCTTATTGCAGATGTTGAAGGACACCAACCTTCTAAGAAAGTATAGTCGGCTCTGACCTTTCTTACATCAGTATTGGCAGTCCAGTCCAATTTGTCATCCAGCTGCACTCCCAGGTATTTATAGGTCTGCACCCTCTGCACACAGTCACCTCTGATGATCACAGGGTCCATGAGGGGCCTGGGCCTCCTAAAATCCATCACCAGCTCTTTGGTCTTGCTGGTGTTTAGTTGTAGGTGGTATGAGTCGCACCATTTAACAAAGTCCTTGATTAGTTTCCTATACTCCTCCTCCTGCCCACTCCTGATGCAGCCCACGATAGCAGTGTTGTCAGCGAACCTTTACACGTGGCAGGACTCCGAGTTGTATTGGAAGTCCAACGTATATAAGCTGAACAGGACCGGAGAAAGTACAGTCCCCTGCGGTGCTCCTGTGTTGCTGACCACATGCAGTTCCCGAGACGCACATACTGAGGTCTTTAAGATAGTCCACGATCCATGCTACCAGGTATGAATCTACTCCCATCCCTGTCAGCTTGTCCCTAAGGAGCAGAGGTTGGATGGTGTTGAAGGTGCTAGAGAAGTCCAGAAACTTAATTCTTACAGCACCACTGCCTCTGTCCAAGTGGGAGAGGGATCGGTGTAGCATATAGATGATGGCATCCTCCGCTCCCACCTTCTCCTGGTATGCGAACTGCAGAGGGTCGAGGGTGTGGCGGACCTGTGGCCTCAGGTGGTGAAGCAGCAGCCGCTCCATAGTCTTCATCACATGTGACTTCAGAGTGACAGGCTGCAAGTAGTTCAGCTCACTAGGACATGATACCTTTGGGACTGGGGTGATGCAAGATGTTTTTCAAAGCCTTGGGACTCTCCCCTGTTCCAGGCTCAGGCTGAAGATGTGCTGTAGAGGACTCCCCAGCTCCAATGTACAGGCCTTCAGCAGTCATGGCGATACTCCATCTGGACCCACTGCTTTGCTGGCACAAAGTCTCCTCAGCTCTATGCTTACCTGGGCTCCTGTAATTGTGGGTTGGGGGAAACTCTCTCCTATGCTGGTATCAGTAGAAGGATGGGTGGAGGGTGCAGTACTCCGAGGTGAGAGTGGGTTAGGGTGGTCAAACCTGTTGAAGAAGTTGTTCATTTGGTTTGCTCTCTCCACGTCTCTCTCGATGGTGGCACCCCACTTAGAGCTGCAGCCAGTGATGATCTTCATCCCATCCCACACTTCCATCATGCTGTTATTCTGCAACTTCTGCTCCAGCTTTCTCCTGTACTGCTCCTTCGTTGTCCTGAGCTGGAACGAGTTCCTTCTGCACGCGCTTGAGCTCATAATAATAATAATAATAATACATTTTATTTATAGGCGCCTTTCAAACACTCAAGGACACCGTACACTTTACACAACACCCAACACACAATACAGTACAGTGGTTACATAGAGAAGGCAAGTTTAAAAAGATGAGTTTTAACTGAAGACTTAAACAGAGAGAATGAATTAATGTTTCTAATCTCAGGAGGCAGTGCATTCCAAAGACGGGGGGCGGAACGACTGAAAGCCCTGTTCCCCATTGTGGAAAGACGAGCGGAAGGAACAGTCAATTTAATTGAGGAGGATGATCTAAGAGTACGGGAAGGGGTGACGATGTGGAGAAGGTTAGACAGGTATGGGGGGGCTAAATCATGAATAGCTTTAAAGGTTAGCAGAAGGATTTTAAACTCGATGCGGAACTTGACAGGGAGCCAGTGAAGTTGATGCAGAACAGGAGTGATGTGGTGAGTAGAAGGAGATCTCGTGATAATACGGGGCGGCTGAGTTCTGGACTAATTGAAGTTTGTGAAGAGTTTTTTGAGGGAGACCAAAAAGAAGAGAGTTACAATAGTCAAGGAGAGGTGACAAGGCTATGAACAAGAACTGCAGCAGAGTGAGGGGTGAGAGAGGGGAGGAGACGGTTGATATTACGTAGGTGGAAGTAGGCAGATCGTGTAATAGTATTGATGTGTGAAAGAAAGGAGAGGTTATTATCAAGATGACACCAAGACTTTTGGCCTGAGAGGAGGGATAGAATACAGTTATCAATTATAATAGGGAAGTTATGGGATTTGGATAATGTGGATTTTGTACCAATAAGAAGGATCTCTGTTTTATCACTGTTGAGTTTAAGAAAATTAAATGTAAACCAGTTTTGATTTCGCCAGACAGTCAGTAAGGGTGGTAGGTGGGAGGGTGATTGTGGGTGAAGTTGAAAAATAAAGCTGGGTGTCATCTGCATAACAGTGGAAATGGATATTATATTTCCTGAAAATATTGCCCAGAGGAAGGAGATAGATGGTGAACAGAAGGGGGCCCAGGACAGAGCCTTGAGGCACTCCTGAGGTAACGGATACAGAGTGAGATGAAAATGATTTGAGCTGTATGAATTGGGAGCGGCCAGAAAGGTAGGATGTGAACCAGTTATAGACATTATGGGTGACACCAATGGAGGATAGTCTATTGAGAAGAATGGAATGAGAAATGGAGTCAAAAGCCGCACTCAAATCAAGTAGTATGAGGATAGAGAGTAAGCCGGAGTCTGCTGCCATGAGAAGATCGTTAGTTATTTTGATTAATGCAGTTTCTGTACTATGGAGTGGACGGAAACCAGACTGGAATTGTTCATACAGGTTATTCAGGGATAAGTGAGAGAGGAGCTGTTTGGCTACCACTTTTTCTAGGATTTTGGATAAGAAAGGTAGGTTAGAGATCGGACGCAGGTTGTTAAAATTAGATGGATCGGCGCGATTTTTTAAAATTGGGGTTACTACAGCAGTTTTGAATGAAGCAGGAACAATTCCAGTTGAAAGAGAAGAATGGATAATAGCAGATATAATATGGAGCAGAGATGGAAGGCAGGCTTTGACAAGTGATGTAGGTAAGGGGTCAAGCAGACAGGTGGATGACTTAGAATGAAGGATTATATCTGATATTTCTAAGGTGGAGGGAAGTTGAAAGAAAGAAAAAGGGTGAGTAGATGGGAAGAATTCAGAAGGAGTAGTGTGAGCGGATTGCAAAGCAAGGTAGTGGTGGATACTCTCGATTTTGTTCATAAAAAATGACATCAGAGAATTACAAAAGGCATAAGAGTAGAGATGTGATGGCCACAAATCAGGGGGTTGGGTGACACGTTTGAGGAGTGAGAACAATGATTTAGTGTTGCCTTCATTCATGCTGATTATATTAGAATAGTAGGCAGATTTAGTTTGATTAATACAATCCTTATAATGTGAAAGATGGTGGAAATACACATCTTTGTGAACCCATGAGCCCAGTTTTTATAAAGTCGCTCTAAATGCCGGCCTTTCGCTTTCATGAGACGAAGTTCAGTAAACCAGGGGCAGAGAGGGAAAATGAAACAGACTTTGTTTTAAAAGGGGCAAGAGAATCCAGAATATAATGAAGGCTGGTGTTATAATGCAAAATCAACTCATCAGCGGTAGTTAAATTAGGAGTGGCAATATGTGATTCAATACTGGATCGAACAGAGTCCAAATTAATGTTCTTGATATTGTGAAAAGTTATTGTGCGGGTAGCCGGGATAGATATAGAGAGTTGAAGATTAAAGAGAGGAGAGAGTGGTCAGAGAAAGGCAGTTCATCAGTTGTATGATCGAGAGAAGAGACACCAGAGCAACAAATTAAGTCCAAAATGTGTCCTTTTGAATGAGTGGGGACCTTGGTGAACTGTTGGAGCCCAAAGTTCTCCAGGCAGGACATAAAGTCTCTAGTAAGAGGGTTATTTACATTGTCCATATGAATATTGAAGTCACCCAGCAAAATAATATTAGGGGAGACAATGACAAGCTGAGCAAGGAAAGCAGCAAAGTCATTTAAAAAGTCACTATTCGGTTTAGGTGGGCGATAAACAGCAGCGATGCGGTAGGCGAAGATCCAGGTAACTTGCATACAGTACATTCAAGCGAGTTGAAAGCAGGGACAGACATCGGCAAAACGTTCCACTTCTTGCGGTATAACATCGCGAGACCTCCTCCGCGGCCAGTGCCGCGAGGTTGACAGATGTAAACAAATCCCGGCGGAGTGGATTCATTGAGTTCAGAAAAGTCATTAGTCATTAGTCATTTAGTCATTAACTAAACAGAGGAAATCAAACTTACGATCAACGAGGAGATCCCGAACAAGAGACCACTTGTTCGTAAGTGAGCGAATGTTCAGTAGTCCGAAGTTGAAGGTGGTAGTCCCATGGGTAGTAGAGGTGTTAGCCGACCTAGTTAGGCTGGCAAGCACACTATGGTCGACAGCCCGATCAGCGTAGCGAGGAGGACGGCGAGAGTTGGACCAGAAAGACTTTATTGCAGACGAGGGATCCTGGTGGAACGTTCGTCGGGATCCACGATGAATGTATCTCCGACGTGTTTGGAAGATGATGTCCGGATGGAGATGCAGAGAAGCAGGAGGAGGCGTTGACATGGAAGGACGCAGCCGGAGAAGTTCAACAGCAGAATACTAGAGCAATCCCAACGCAAACCGATGTACAGGCAGTAGAAGAGCCCAGATGATCACAAACCAGGCAGTAGTCCACATATTTGTCGGCGTCAGGGTAAGCAGACCAAAGACGATCAAACAGAGTTGCAAACAAACAAAGTTTTACCGGTGAGCAGCGGCAGCCAAATGCGCCAGCGTCCACTCAACCGGTGATCATGGTGATCACCGCCTTTAAAAGCCCTTTTCTTCTGGTTCAAAAGGCCCTTGATGTCACTTGTAATCCATGTCTTGTTGTTAGCATAGTAGCATACTGTTTTTACTGGAACTACAATGTCCATACAGAAGTTGATGTAGTCAGTAGTGCAGTCAACTCCAGCGATTAGCACAAGCGCCTCAGGGTTTAGTGTTTGTAACTTAGCAACCACGAAATGGATGATGTCACCCGCTAGCTCTACATCCTCCCGAGGAAGGATGTAAACAATAACAACAATGACATGTTCAAACTCTCTGGGCAAGTAATAAGGACGCAAACTTACGGCCAACAGTTTGATGTCCCTGCAGCAAGTGGAGATTATAACGTTTACATGTCCAGAGTTGCCACACCTTGTATTGACATAGAGAGCGACACCCCCTCCTTTCTGCTTCCCGCAGGTACTTACGTCTCTGTTCACTCTAACTGTGATAAACCCGTGGAAGATTTTTTGTGAGTATTTTATGTCAGTAAATAGGACATTGTAAGTAAAAATGTTAGGTTTGAATACACAATGGTTGGTCGGAAAATAGAGAGTGCACCTTATGAGAAGGATTTAGGAGTTATAGTGGACTCTAAGCCATTGACTTCCCAACAGTGTTCAAAAGCCATTAAGAAGGCAACCAGAATGTTAGGTTATATAGCACAATCTGTGGAGGACAAGTCCAAGGAGGTTATGCTCAACTTTTATAATACACTGGTAAGGCCTCATCTGGAGTACTGTGTGCAGTTTTGGTCTCCAAAAAGGACATAACAGCACTAGAAAATGTCCAGAGACGAGCAACTAGGCTGATTCCAGGGCTATAGGGATTGAATTATGAGAAAAGATTAAAAGGGCTGAGCCTATACAGTTTAAGCAAAAGAAGATTAAGAGGTGACAAGATTGAAGTGTTAAAAATTAATAAGGGAATTAGTACAGTGGATTGAAACTGTTATTTTAAAATTAGTTCATCAAGAACATGGACACACAGATGTCAACTTGTTAAGGGTTGTGATGGATGGCCGGCAGCTTAACCCCAGGACGCCCCGAGAAGGAAAAGATGGGGGAAGGCAGCAACTTTTGGACACTGCCTCCCCCAATACGCTAGATGTCAGCTCCCCTGGAGTACAGTGATTTCCCCCGGATTCCCACATGGCATCCTTGGACTTGGAGTTCAGTTTCACAGCCCTGTTGTGTGCCATGGATGCCGCCAGGGGGAGCTGTTGAAGGACCAGTGGAGTCATACTTTCCCTATAGCCCGGAAGTGCTAATGGATCACGTGGACAGGAGCCATGAAATACTTCAGGGCTGACTAAAGAATTTGAGTTCTTTGTCTGACCCAGAACTGGTCAGGCACTATATAAAGGACTGCTGAAGACCCAGCAGGTGAGCCTGAGTCGGGAGGAGGTGGACAATGCTTGCTGAGAGGTGTGGAGGAGAAGAATATTGCTGAACTTATTGTGGCTATGGGTCTTTGGAGGCCCTGTATGGGAAGAAGAAATAATAAAATACTTCTTGGTGCTTTTACCCTGTGTCCAGAACGTCTCTGTCTGTTGGGTTTAAAAGGGGCAATAGTGCCACCTAGCATCCATCCATTTACAGGGCAAATTTCGCACAAACATTAGGAAGTTTTTCTTTACACAAAGAACGGTAGACACTTGGAATAAGCTACCAAGTAGTATGACAGACAGTAAGAATTTAGGGACTTTCAAAACTCGACTTGATATTTTGTTGGAAGAAATAAGTGGATAGGACTGGCAAGTTTTGATGGGCTGAATGGCCTGTTCTCGTCTAGATTGTTCTAATGTTCTAATGTCATAAAGCTTACGCGTAACCTCTTTTGACTTGTACCCTACAAACCGTGCTACTGTATATAATCTAAAATTCTTCTAGCCTCCTTAAAGACCTCTGAACACTGTCTTAAAGTTGATAGTGACAAGTCCACTATGATTCCTAAACCCTTTTAGTGTACTTCCAATTTTTAGACCTCCCATTTTGTATTCATATCTAACATTTTTACTTCCTATATGCAATATTTTACATTTATTCACATTAACTTTAATCTGCCACAAATCTTCTCAAGCCTGTATGCTATTGAAGTTCCTCTGCAGTTATTCAACAGATTCTAGATTATCTGCCAATCCACCTAGCATGGCATCATCTGCACGCATAACCAGCTTGTTATTTATATTCCTATTTAAACTATTTATATATATTTATATATATATATATATATATATATATATATATATATATATATATATATATATATATATATATATAACAGCAGCAGCCCTAGCACCTACCCCTGTGGAACACCACTTTTTACATCAGCCAATTCTGATAAGGTTCCTCTCACCATAACCCTCTGTTTTCTGTGTTTTAGCCATTTCTACATCAATCAACACACTACAGTCCCACCTCTTTTTGTTTGATGCCCAACCTCTCATGTGAGACCTTATCGAATGCTTTCTGAAAGTCAAGACAAACAATATCATTTGCACCACTCTCATTGTATAGAATTCCAGCTTGTTAGTAAAACATGACCTTCCTCCTAATCCCAGGCTGACTGCTCAGTAAAACTGATCTTTCCCAATCTTTACCATAATACAGGTGCTGGTCATAAAATTAGAATATCATGACAAAGTTGATTTATTTCAGTAATTACATTCAAAAAGTGAAACTTGTATATTAGATTCATTCTTTACACACAGACTAATGTATTTCAAATGCTTATTTCTTTTAATTATGATGATTATAACTGACAACTAATGAAAGTCCCAAATTCAGTATCTCGGAAAATTAGAATATTGTGAAAAGGTTCAATATTGAAGACACCTGGTGCCACACTCTAATCAGCTAATTAACTCAAAACACCTGCAAAAGCCTTTAAATGGTCTCTCAGTCTAGTTCTATAGGCTACACAATCATGGGGAAGACTGCTGAATTGACAGTTGTTCAAAAGACGACCATTGACACCTTGCACAAGGAGGGCAAGACACAAAAGGTCATTGCTAAAGAGGCTGGCTGTTCACAGAGCTCTGTGTCCAAGCACATTAATAGAGAGGCAAAGGGAGGGACAAGATGTGGTAGAAAAAAGTGTACAAGCAATAGGGATAACTGCACCCTGGAGAGGACTGTGAAACAAAACCCATTCAAAACTGTGGGGGAGATTCACAAAGAGTGGACTGCAGCTGGAGTCAGTGCTTCAAGAACCACCACGCACAGACGTATGCAAGACATGTGTTTCAGCTGTCGCATTCCTTGTGTCAAGCCACTCTTGAACAAGAGAAAGCGTCAGAAGCGTCTCACCTGGGCTAAAGACAAAAAGGACTGGACTGCTGCTGAGTGGTCCACAAGTTATGTTCTCTAATGAAAGTATATTTTGCATTTCCTTTGGAAATCAAGGTCCCAGAGTCTGGAGAAAGGGAGGAGAGGCACAGAATCCACGTTGCTTGAGGTCCAGTGTAAAGTTTCCACAGTCAGTGATGGTTTGGGGTGCCATGTCATCTGCTGGTGTTGGTCCATTGTGTTTTCTGAGGTCCAGGGTCAACAAAGCTGTCTACCAGGAAGTTTTAGAGCACTTCATGCTTCCTGCTGCTGACGAACTTTATGGAGATGCAGATTTCATTTTCCAACAGGACCTGGCACCTGCACACAGTGCCAAAGCTACCAGTACCTGGTTTAAGGACCATGGTATCCCTGTTCTTGATTAGCCAGCAAACTTGCTTGACCTTAACCCCATAGAAAATCTATGGAGTATTGTGAAGAGGAAGATGCAATACGCCAGACCCAACAATTCAGAAGAGCTGAAGGCCACTATCAGAGCAACATGGGCTCTCATAACACCTGAGCAGTGCCACAGACTGATCAACTCCATGCCACACCGCATTGCTGCAGTAATCCAGGCCAAAGGAGCCCCAACTAAATATTGAGTGCTGTACATGTTCATACTTTTCATGTTCATACCTTTCAGTTGGCCAACATTTCTAAAAATCCTTTTTTTGCATTGGTCTTAATTGATATTCTAATTTTCCGAGATACTGAATTTGGGACTTTCATTAGTTGTCAGTTATAATCATCAAAATTAAAAGAAATAAACATTTGAAATACATCAGTCAGTGTGTAATGAATGAATCTAATATACAAGTTTCACTTTTTGAATGTAATTACTGAAATAAATCAACTTTGTCATGATATTCTAATTTTATGACCAGCACCTGTATTTCCCTCCATTAATTTACCTATGATACACGTTAAGCTTATTGGCCAGCCGTTGCTTGGATCTGCCTGTTCACCCTTTTAACACACTGTGATGATCTTTGGCACTTTACAGTCCTTTGGAATTTCCTCAGTGCACAGTGACTTCCTAATTAGGTGTGTCAAGCGTTTACATATAGTATGTGCTCACTCTCAGCAGCAGAAATGATTCACTCCATTGTGGACACTCTGAAAGATGAGTCATTCTAATAATCATCGTTAGATCTGCATATTCTTTTTAAGGACACAGCAAACTGGACCTACTGAATTCAAATGTTTAAATTTAATCCAGACCATCTTTCTGACAACTACATTGCCTGTTATTGACAGCAGTACATCTCTCTCTACAATTTCCATATCACTCAGTACCTCCTTAATAGTCCTTGTTACTGCTTGGAAGGCTATCTAGTTTCACAGTGAAGACGTCAGAAAAATGCAAGTTTAGAGCATTTACTATTTCGCTGTTAGTAAATTTTCACCTCCTCATTGACTGTTCTTTGACTACTAGTATAATGAAAGAATTTCTTCAGGTCACCTTTCACATATATGCAATATTCGTCTCAAACAACTTTTTAACTTCCCTAATACTGTATCCTTAATGGTCGCCTTCATGCTCTCATACAACCTATGACTTGTATTGGAGTTACTGTATCCGTCTTAGTTGCCTTATACAGCTGTTTTTATCTTTGCAACTTATATTTACATCTTTATAGACTAACTGCTGAGATTTTTAATATCTGATTAATTCTAAATCTCATACTTATCCTATATTATATGTAAAATGTTTTTAAACCTGTTCCACGGGTCCTTGACTGTCTCCACACTTAAAAGCTTATCCTAATTTATCCATTTTGGACCCTGCTACATCTGTTCAAAATTTGCCCAACATAAGTTAAACATAATGGTTTTCGTCTTTGCAGCTGCACTCTGCCTAAACATTGATTGAACACTGGTTCAATCACCTCTACACCCTTGATTCCATCCTGGTTATTATTATAGTTAAAGTCCCCCATGATTATAAATTCCTGTAAACCTGCCTTTTTAATATTATTAAAAAGATGACCATTTAAGTTGCTGTCTGTGTTAGGGGATCTACAACACACTCCTATAATAAAGCCTCTTTCCCTAATGCTTTCTCACAAATCCAGATATTGTCACTAAGATTGGGCTCATCATCAAACTAAAGAAGATATGTAATTAAATTCTGTTTTATGTAAATGGCTAGACCCCCTACTTTTCTGTTCTGTCTATCCTTCCTAATAATGTGTACCCATCTACAGTATGTTTTACTCATCCCTCCTTTTGTTATTTAGCTAGGATTCTGTTATTGTTTTAATATCATAATTATGCTCAGCTACAAACAACTCCAACTCAATAGTTTTATTTTTGATGCTTCTAGCATTAAGGCAAGCTTTTTTAATGTGTTATTTATTTTACTTTTACACTTAAACTTTAGGTTGGAATTTACATTACTATGCATACGTTTTTACACTATTGTTCATCCTTGTATGCACAGTTCTAAACCTGGCCTATCCTAAATTTCCTGCCCCACTCCACATCTTAATTTAAAGAAACCTACTTATACTCCTCTCCAAAACATTGGTGCCCCTCCGGTTTCAATATAATTGGCACTGGAATAGGTCCTATTTATTCCAAAAAGAAATTCCAATGCCCCATAATACTTTTATCCTACACCAAGATTTGAGCCTGATCTCCTCAGACTTACCTAGACTGGAATGCAGGGCATGTGGCACTTCAGAAAAGAGTATCCACTGTGTTATTTCCTTATTTACCTGTTTCTACTGTTGCTATAACCTGATCATCTATCCCTTACTAGATTCCTATTTACGTACCACTGAGCCCCTCTCTTAACTGTTTTAAAGTCACTTGCCTACCTGTGCTTAAAATAAATGCTTTCCTCTTAAGGAATGAACGCGTATGTCCTCACTTTTTACTAGCACTAACATTAAACTGTATTGTGTGTTATATGGTGCTCTATCCAATTATTTTTTATTTGTCTCAACCTCATCACAACAAGGAATCTCTGCTACTTTAAACAATTCAGCACTAGTTATTTACTTGAAGACTTGCCAGTTTGTGCAACAAACGAGACAGAAGGGTTTGTGCTTGTCATACAAGATCGAATTCTAAACACAAAAAATGGCAAGAAATTAATTCTTAAGGATGCTAATATTACAAACAATACATGCAGATAATGCCACAGGGAACAGGAAATAATCCAAACCATCATATCAGGTTGTAAACCACTGACACTGATAGATATTATGCACAGACAAGAATCAGATGACAAACATACATCAAAAACTGCCAACCAACCATTACCCAACCCGCTATATCCTAACTACAGGGTCACGGGGGTCTGCTGGAGCCAATTGTAGCCAATTTGTAGGCACATAAAGATCATATTACATATACACCCCACCACAGTATAGTACTAAAAAATCCACACTTAAACTGGGACAGGACTAATTCTCCACCATTGACAGACCAGACAAAACACTGGTTGACAAACAAAATAAAACTACATAAATATATTGATATCGCAACACCTTTTTAATACTATTCGTGTTTGGCGATTGTTGGCTGTCAATCTTAACGATTAACCTATTTGTTTTAGGATATTTTACAAATCGATAATTTCTTTTCTTTCAAGTGTTATTTCTTTTAACAAATCTGCAGCTGCCTTCCTCCGTCGCTCCTTAATCGAATCGCTCATGCTGTGGCGTTAAACAAATGATTAAATACACTGAAAACGTTATATCAATCAAACTAATTCCCATTTTCACAAAGATACGCTCTGAAGCAACATTTTCGCCCCGCCCCTCTACGGCGACGTGCATGCATGTACGTGAGCGCGTTCCGTCAGCTGCGAGAGTGTTCGGAGATCGGGGGGGGGAAAGAGTAAAATTGGTAGCATGTTTTCCTTCAAAGAGCAAAATCAATAATCAGCGTTTTTTGTAGAGGTGAGTGCAGCCTGTGTTTTTATTTATTTATTTATGTATTTATTTATTTGTTTTCATTTTTATCCTCCTTGGGCCTCTGATCCAACAGTTGTTTACGTGCATTTTGAGTTCGTAGTGGATGGTGGATAGAATTTAGTAATTTATATACATTAGATTGCCAGTAAAATATACTCGAACTTGCGTACAAGTTATATGAAGAATTTGTTGCTTCTACGCTGTACAAGCCAAGTAAGCAATAAAGATAAAAATAACTTTAGTTGTTTCAGGCAGTAATAGCTGCTAGTAAATGGGGTCTCGACGTATTGCGCATGTGCTTGTTTGTCTGGCGTACTGTTAACGGATGTAAATTCGCCGGGCAATAATAGGGAAAAAAATATTTTATTAACACGATGGATTAGGCACAGAGTCGCAGAAGCCTTTAAGGAATTGCTGTTGATCTTTTTAAAATGGAATTCATTTGTTGTTGTCATGGTACGAAAGATAAATGATAATTGTTTGTGTTGAAAACATTTTTCAACAGTACGCCTGCTTCTATGTTTTTTGTCTTACTAGCTGTGATACGAATGCTTTGAACACCGGAGCAATTACACAAATGCTTCGCACGTTTATGCATATAATACCTTTAATCCACACAGATACAAACAAATAATTGAAATTGTTCAGTGTTTTTGGAGAAGAATGCATTGAAAGTTTAGTCAAGCCTGCAGACTTCCAGTTTAATGTACAGTGAATTGGTAGTGAAGTTGGCACAGAATTTGAATATAGAAAGCAATTTGAAAGTGGTTGAATTAGTTTATTTTTTTTTATCCCTAACCAGATAATTTGTTTTATGTTTGTACTCATGCCCAAGAGCACTGCTTGTTTACACATATTGCTCAAAAACACCAAAAACTCTTCCAAAATGTAAGTAAAAATATACTATCTCTGCCTCAAACTAAATAAGAACAAAACGCAGTTTAAAAAGTATAGCAGATACATTGAGTGCTGTACAGAAATGAAACGCTGTGCGTGTAGTTCATTAGTTATTTCTGTTGTTTGTAGTTGCTTGCCAAGTACTAAAATATTGTATACTGTTGCGATAAATAGTATCCACCCCTTAGAAATTTTTACATTTTATTGTTATACAATATTGAATTTCAGTAAATTTAATTTGTGGGTCTGACGCTAATCAGCAAAAAATATACATTAATGCAAAATTAACTAAGCCGTACCTGAATTTTACGCTCTCTGTATATTTTCTTAAAAATAAGAAAGTGCTTATTTTGCCAGAATTCAAATATCGTATACAAACTTAAAAGAACAAAACATTCTGTTATTTAAATATTGTTAATGGAATGTGGTGTTTTTTTGTGATGGTGAATGACTTATAAGCTTTGTGAGGTTTCTAAACTCTTTTGACACTCTCCCTGATGGGACGACACACACTGAAGAACGTCCCAAAGCGCGATCCGTTACCGTGGCAACTGCAGGCTCACAGTGCTGCAGTCGCTTGCCACTGAACCAACTCCAAAAACATTGCAGTCACGCTATAAGCACCTGTCGTCGATTGGTGATGCAATGAACATTATACTTGGCCAGTAACCTGGTTACAACCCTTCCTGACAGCTGTGTCTGTCTGTAGGAGAGTGGTAGAGCCGTCTACAATAAATAACTGTGTTGTTCCTGTTTCAAGCTGGATTTTCTAAAGTATTGAGACTCAGCTTCATGTTTCGGGGTGCAAGACTCACATGATACCAGAAGTGGGGTCCATGCACAGATGGATCCCCAAGAAGTATAGCAACCCCCGGAGAGTTCCTGAGATGTGCTGCCGAAGATGACTCCCTGAGTGTTTCCTTTTCTGCTTTGAATGTATGGCAACATTGATGTGCTGGGATAGAGGAGCATAGGCAGCTATTTTGGCCCCGTTTTTTAACCAGAGAAGCCATCCAAGCTGTACAAAGTCTCCCTCCCGAAAGGCTTGATGATTGACTGCACAGTTGTGAACCCAGTGACTAAGGGGCACCAGTTTCGTCTGTGGCATATTGATCCGGATAGCCCTGTACAAGGACAAATCCAGGGCTTAGTGGACCTGATTCAAAGCTGGATCCACGGTAACCTTTTAGAGCGCCTGTGGAGAACGCAGCTGCTTTTGCTGTGATCAACTAACTGGGACATCCTGCTCAGGAGTGCCACCTCACACCTATGTAAACAATGGCTATTGGTTTGCCCTAGGTATGCGGCTCACAGGTTTCCTGCAAGATGTTAAAGGAGGACAATTTTAAGGTCTCTATTATGTTGGCCGGACAGGAATTCTCAGCACTGTTGGATTCTGGTAGCGACCTCTGCGTAGTCCGCCGTGACTTGTTCCAGCAGACCCCTTACAGGATCACAGACAAAGTGAATGTCCGCAGCATTCATGGGGATATTAAAACGTGAGACTACATTAGTCCCTCTGAAATTTAAAAGGAAGAATGTTAAGGTTTGGACTGCCATATCCGACACCTCACCCTGGCTACTCCACCTGCAGAGCACCTTCCCCCATAGTGGACAGAGAGGGGCTCGACACAGACAGTGTCAGTCAAGGAAACTGGTTTGAAATTGAACCGAAATTGTCCAGCAAGCTGGGTGACGAATCCTTAAGTGAAGACACGGGGCAGCAGGCAAACTTTTCCATGCTGTCACACATGTTAACAGCCTCCCCAGACCGGACACTCAATACGGACCTGGACAAAAATGGAATAACGGGAGGTGAGTGAGAGGCTGCATCAGACACGGTAGCGGGTGGGGTGGGGGGTGAGTGCAGTTCTGCATCAAACATGGAGGAAGCAGAGGCAGCCACCCATGCAGAGTTTGCTTGCCTACAATGAGCTGATAACAACTTGGATTTTGCATTTAGACAAGCCCACGTCGCAAATGATTCTTACTATCTGGAGAGAGACGACCCGAATTTTGAAACGCCACATTTTTTTTGCTTAAGGATGTTTTTCTATATTCGGTGATTTCTGATTGTTTAGTTTTTTTTTCTGTTTTACAAATTGCTCACAGTCACCTTGGCCTGGAAAAGATGAGAGAATGCATTTTGAAATGCTTTTATTGGATGAATATGGGCCAGGAGTTGGAGCAATTTTGTAAGGCCTGTCTCAACTGTTAAATATTTTCTGCTCCCAGACCTGCCAAGGCACCCCTTGTACCTATGCCTATTTTAGACGTCTCGTTTGAGAGGGTGGAATTAGGTATTGTTCATCCTCTTCTCAGGAGGAGAATGGGTTTTCAGTATATGCTTGTGTTAATTTATTACACCACAAGATACCCAGAAGTAGCTGTGTTATGGTGGGCGGATTACCGGACTATTGCAAAAGTGCTTTCGGATATATCCACACATATTGGTATCCCTCGCGAGATATTCAGTGATCAGGGGACACCCTTTATGTCTTGCATCAATAAGCAGTTACAGTGGAACCTCGGTTTACGACCATAATTTGTTCCAAAACTCTGGTCGTAAACCAATTTCGTCGTGAACTGAAGCAATTTCCACCATAGGATTGTATGTAAATGCAATTAAACTGTTCCAGACTGTACGAACTGTATGTAAATATATTTTTTTTTAGTTTTTAAGCACAAATATAGTTAATCATATCAAAGAATGCACAGTGTAATGGTAAACTAAATGTAAAAACATTGAATAACACTGAGAAAACCTTGAACAACAGAGAAAACTAACACTGCAATAGTTTGCGCTATAGTGCTAGGAACTGCTCGCTAAAAACACTTTTTTTTTTAATGAGTTTTAAGCACAGGGAAAAAAATGAACATTTGAAAAATCTGTAATTTAATAAACCACCAAGAAAAGTAACATTGCCACAATGCATGCTATGAACCTGCTGTAAACAGAACTGAAAACAAAAACAAGCCTTTTCTACCTTATGCGTCCAGCCCTCCCTCTCTCGCTCGCTTGCTCTCTCTTGTGTGTGTGTGTGTCTCTAATTTCGCGAGCCTGGAGCGCCTGTGTGTGCCTCTCTAGTGCATTCCTGTGTGTGTGCCTCTGTCTAGCGTGCGCCTGTGTGTGTGTGCCTCTCTCTAGTGCGCGCCTGTGTGTGTGTGCGCCTCTCTCTAGCACGTGCCTGTGTGTGTGTGTGTGCCTCTCTCTAGCGCGCCTGTGTGTGTGCCTCTGTGTAGCGCGCGCCTGTGTGTGTGTGTGTGTGTGTGCCTCTCTGTAGCGCGCGGCTGTATGTGTGTGCCTCTCTGTAGTGCGCGCCTGTGTGTGTGTCTCTCTCTCTCTCTCTCCCACACCTGTGTGTGTTTGTGTCACGCACTCTCTCTCTCTCTCTCTGCACAGGAAATGCACAGGGAGAGACTGAACATGTACAAACCGAAAGGGAAACTGGCTTGTTCGTATACCGAGTGTGTGACTGTGAACCGAGGCAAAAATTTGGTGAACTTTTTGGTCGTAAACCGATTTGTAAGTGTACCGAGACGTTTGTGAACCGAGGTTCTACTGTATGTGAAAGTTTCAGCATTAAGCAGTTACACTACACGGTTTATCATCCACAGACGAATGGCTTGACTGAACAGTTTAATAAAACCCTAACACAAATGATTCGGCGGGTGGCCCATGATGATGCAATCTCTTGGGATATGGTACTTTGCTTTTGCTGTCCAGGAGCCACCGGCATGCATCCATTGGGATGAATCCTTTCTAACTATTATTTGGCCGCCGGCTGCACGGGGTGTTGGACGTGTTTCGGGATGAACGGACAACGTGAGACGCCCAGGGGGGAGTGGTTTGTCCATCAAATTGTTTTGCTAAAAGAGCAGATTGCCAAATTGACATGTATTGTAGTGGAACATCAGTAGCATGAGCAGGAAGCACTAAAACGTAATTGTGACAAGACGAGTAAACTCTGAGTTTAAGAAGGGGGATCGCGTGCTGGTGTGTTTGATCCTTTGCGATCCACATAAATTTCTGGCCGAATGACAAGGGCCGGTAGTAATAGAAGAGTGTACGTCCCCAGTGAATTATAAAGTCAGAATTCCCTGGAAACAGAAACCTGTACAAATTTTGCATATTAATCTTTTAAAGGAGTGGCACCTCCGTCACAAAGTCTTGGTCATGGCCACAGTGGTCCCCCAGACTGTGGTTGCCATTGGGGATGATTTAACTGACGCCCAGAAAGTGGAATTGCTATCGTTGATCGGGGGGAATGAAAGTGATACCCAATTGAATCATCTGATGGACTTCCTTGTGTATTATTTGGCTGGATAAAAGTGAATGGCAAAGTCTAATTGTACTCGTCTGAAAGCTGGATGGTTTGGCTCAGTTCTGTATTGATTTTAGGTGTTTAAATACGATTTCCAAGTTTGATGCATACCCAATGCAGCATGTGGACAGACTGTTGGAAAAGCTTGGGCAGGCTTCGTATCTCCACCCTGGATCTCACGAAGGGTTATTGGCAGGTCTCGTTGGAGGAGTCTAGTTGCAAGAAAACTGCATTCGCCACTCTGGACGGGTTGTTTTAAATTATGGCACTTCCATTTGGTCTCCATGGTGCACGATTGAGCTTTCAGCAAATGATGGACCAGATCCTGTGTCCCCATTCCACATACATGGGTGCCTATCTTGATGATGTGGTCATTTTCAGTAAAGACTGGGAATTTCATATCGTCTGCCTTGGGGCTGTTAACAGTTTACAGCTGGCTGGGTTGATGGCCAACCCTAAAAAGTGCAAGCTGGTTATGTCGTAAAGCCACTATCTGGGATATTCCATGGGGAAGGGTTTACTCAAGCCTCTAATAGACAAGGTGGGGAAGGTGCTTGTATATTCCCGTCTTGAAATACAAGGGCAGGCTTGTGCCTTCCTTGGGCTCATGGCATATTACAGGCGGTTCATTCCCAATTTTGCATACCGGGCCGCGCCCCCAAACCCCCCCGACTTGCCAAAAGGCAGAAAGAATCGTAATGTCTTCTGGACCGACACCTGTGAGAGAGTTTTCTCGGATCTATAAGCCACTTTGTCTTTCCTGGTTTGGCACAATCCAAACTTTTTTCAAAGAATTTATTCTGTAAACAGATGCTACCACTTTCTGTTTGGGAGTTTTGAGGGGGAAGAACACCCCATCACGTTTCTCAGCAGAAAGCTGCTACCCAGTGAGCCTAATTATTCAACTATTAAAGGAGTGTTTGGCGATTAAATGGGCGGTAGAGGCTCTCCACTACTATCTCTGGGGATGATGGTTTACCCTGGAGACTGACCACACCCCACTACAATGGCTGTACAAACAGAAGGACACGAATGCCCGGCTCACTTGGTGGTCTGTTTTGCAGGTTTTTCCTTTTGATGTTCGCTACCATCCCGGGGCTGCACATAGCAATGCTGATGTTCTGTCCCATTTGGCCTAGCCTAGCTTGGATGGTGGTTTTGCCCACACCAGTGTGGACAAAGCTGAGTGGGTGGATGTGAGGTTTCTAACCTCTTTTGGGACACTGCCTAATGGGACGACAAACTGAAGAGCTTCCTGAACTACGATCACTGTGTCTGTGGAAGACTGTTTATCCATTTCCAAGGCAGCTGCAGGCTCACGGCACTGCAGTGACTCGCCGCCAAAGCATCTTCGAAAAGATTGCGGTATGCAAGCGCCTGACAATGGGTGATGCAAGGAACATTTGTATATGCAGGGGACAATATTATTTGGCCAATAACCTGGGGCCTCATGTTTGTGTGTGTGTGTGTGTATATATATATATATATATATATATATATATATATATATATATATATATAATATTCGTAAGAACATTTATATACGTTCAAATTGCAATGTGTAAAGCCACGCACATTTCCACAGTACCTCATACCCTGTGGTACGCAAGTTCTACGCTTGGTTTTGCAGACTTTGTGTATGTCGCAAATTATCTACGTTTTGTTTTCCACGTTACACCCCCTCCACTAAACAAAGAAATGGAGAGATTATTCAGACAGTTTTTTGAAATTTGCCAGCTTACTGTTACTTCACTTTCACAAATAATTGGAATTGTACATAATATCCGAAGACGACAGCAGAATGAAGCAGTTGCTTGTCCGATAGCCCTAGAGCTCGAAGAAAGTACCCCAGTGCGACGAAACCCACGGGTATGGGAGAGACAACAGAATAAGACCTTCTGGGAGGAGGTGGTGGAGAGACACTTCACAGAAAATCTCTGGCTGCAACATTTTAGAATGACACGGCCGATGTTTGAGATGTTGTGTGGATTCATCAGTCCTTATGTTGCACCCATCACAGGTTGCCACCGACCACCGGTTCCAACCCAAAAGCGGATTGCCATCGCCCTTTACAAGCTGGCAACCTGTGCCGAGCATAGAGTAGTTTGAGAAACTTTCGGGGTTAATAAAACTGCCGTCCATCGATGTGTATATGCTGTGTGCACCGCTATTAAAGAAAAATTAATGCGGCGTTATATCAGACTTCCGACTGTAGCCGAGGCCAATGAAATTGCATGCCGCAATTCCTTGGTGCATCTTGTGCCACAGATTTACGGTGCGCTGGATGGCACGCATGTGCCTATTCTTCCCCCGACGGAACGCTACCGCGATTACATTAATCGCAAAGGATGGCCATCTATTGTTCTCCATGCCCTTGTTGATGACAGGTGCATGATACGAGACATTTGCGTTGGCACTTCTGGAAGTGCCCACGATGCAGCTGTGTTTGCAGCATCGGATCTGTACAGGTGAGCCTACCTTTCAACATCCCTTCTCAGTGCGATAACAACTGAATTAGTACTGTAACCTGCTTCCCTTAAGGTTTTTAATTAAAACTAATTCATATATGCTAAAACATCTGCCATTTAATAATAAGAAAAAAATGTGTAATGAAACACATGGTTTATTAAATATTTTGACTGGCACAGTAAACTTGCGGTTTTTGTATTATTTAGACATCCTGAGAGACACCCCTAGGCTACAGTTGATGTGGAGGGAGTTCAGGTACCCCTTTTAGTAGCAGGAGACCCAGCCTATCCGCTACTGCATTGGCTCATCACGAGACATAACGAGTCTCTTAATCAGACCATGCAAACTGCTCCGCTATTCTCGTTTTGATTGCACGTGATGAAGATGTATCATGTGACACATTTATTTGCGTTAAAGCCCTTTTTTTTCTGACAAAGTGTTTCCAATGTAGTTTTTGCGACATCTGAAGTATCGATATGGAATTTATGCGCTAAAGTTAAACAGAAAAATATTATGTCGACATGTACAACATTTTATCCATAATTAGCATTTCCATCAGCTAAAATTTGAAGTGCTAAATATTTTTTCGCAAAAACTCCTTGGATGGAAACCTGGTTATTGAGACCACAGACTTGTAAATCTGATAAAACAGAACATCGGGTTAGCATTTTTGTATCATCATCGTAATTACTCATAGTTTTGAGAAATACTTGCATCCTTCTCCCTTGAAGGCTCAGTTGTCTCTGGAGCCTTTCAGTGCAAATTGTTACTGTACTGCCGAGGTCTATAAAGGCGTATGTTTCTACATACCTTTCACTTTTCTTGGATTTTACCTTAACAGGAACTACTTGCAGTGCACATTCTTCTCCGGCCCCTGTAAAAGTACAAGTTCCAGTTTCGGTTTCCGTTTCATTAGATGTTGCTACACTAGCCGTAGCTTTAAATACTGCTCCACTATCCCCTTTAATGTGCAGGATATCTGGGTGCTGTAAGGAACATGTCTGACATTTCATTCTCTCTTTACAATTCTTACTTGGATAACCCTGTTTGAGGCAGCGAAAACATAAACCTTTAGATTTTAAAAAGTCAATTCTTTCTTTATGTGGCAGTTCTTTGATTTTTCCACATTCGGCGAGGATATGCTGGCTACTGCAAAAGGTTTTTTAAATGCACATATATCGTTAAAATTCGTTAAGACAGAGATTTCTTGAGTCTCCTTTTCAGCAGCATCAGATATATTTGTAGTAAAAATGTTTCCCGATTTTTTGTCCGTACTTTTAGAGGAGATCTAATTTTGTCGATTTTTTTTTTTTTTTCTTTTCTCTATGTCGCCATAAACAGGATGCATACATTTCTTAGCCTGTTTATGTAAAAAGACAGTTAAATCGTGAATGTCGATCTATCTTTATACTTCATCTTCAATTTCATAAGCTGCGTCTCGCCACTTATCTCGTATAGAATATGGGAGCTTCAAGAGAATAGTACGGATAATTTCATTGCTATTGAATGCTGTTCGATTTCTTGTTTTGGTCATGGAATCCATACAGTTATCAAGAAAGGTTGCATAATCTCTCAAGGCTTCCCCATCATTTTGTTTTATTTGAGGCCACTTCAAAGCTTTGCTTACGTATGTATCTATTACGAATGCTTGGTTGCCATAGTAACTTTCAAGCTGTTTTCTAGCTTTTTCATATCCTTCATCTGGTGGCAATCGCGTACATCCTTCAATCATTTCTTGAGCTGGTCCTCTTGTATATTGAATCAAATAATCTAATTTATCTTGTGGGTCTACTAATATGCGACCTACAGCGTGATCAAATGTTCTGATAAATTTTGCATAAGTCAGTGGGTCACCTGAAAATAAAGGGACCTGTCTGTGTGGTACTTCGCCAGAGGTACTATAGGTGTTTGAGCAGGTGTTATTTTTTGATCAGTTAACGATCTAGCCATTTCGGCGAATGCTTTCTGAAATTCAGCTTGATTCTGTGCTAATATGTCTATTATATCAGTTTTAGAGTTCTGTGTTCCTGTTATTGCGCTAGTCGAAGGTTGTTCCGATCGTACCTGTTTCTTTACTATAAACTCAAGCTCATGAAGTTTTTGTAGGATTCCATCAAGTTCCGTCCACTCAAGTGTGACTGTCGAAGAGGATGCTGATGCTACTGCACCTTTCTGTTCTAAAGAATCACATTTAATATCAAGGGCGTGCTTTAACTGAGGAGAAGCCTTTCGTGCCTTTGACTTTGAGTGATCTTGTTTTGAAATTGCATTTCTTAGAATTGATTAACTAGCTGTTCATTTGCATCTTTCAGCCATGCTGTTTTAGCGGCAGCAAATCATTCCATTTCTTAGAGCTTTCCGCAAATGTCTTTTTCTGTTTCTTAATCGCTTCATTCTTATTTAAAGTAGCTAGTAGCTTTTCGTGTAACTCCTCTATCTCTCTGTGCGTCGCACAAAAATCATGAAATCTTTTTTGCTACAATTAAGCCTGGAATGTCTTTAAGACTTTCGATTTCAGTTATGAACACGGAAAGTTTATTTTTCCTCTGACTTGTATGATCTTTAAGTTCTCTAATTATATTTTCAGACTTCGTGATCTTTAAGATCTCTAATTATATTTTCAGACTTCGAGTCTGTGATCACTGCCAATCTCACTTGAGCTCTGTTTACACATTGCCATGACAACAGCTCGATCAAATGACAGAACGTTTCCTGACAGCAATTTCGTCACAATAGGGACGTTCCAACAAGGCAGATTACTTTCTTGAAACAAGGCTCCAATGACTCGGGCAAAAGCACATCCAATCATCCAAAATGTCTTTTTCCAAGACGTCCTTTTATAACATCACAGTCTCTCAAATCTTCTTAAGGTACGGCGACCTTGCTTTCATTCACGATCATGCAGATAGATAAGATCACAGTACCTCAGAATGATTCAGTTCTTTTTCTTAGTTGACGAGTTCTGGAGTAATGTCCTCTGTTCTGATGGTAGATTCCAGTCCAAGTTCAGGCCTTCGCAAGTTTTCTGACTAAAGTGTAGCTGCGTTTTCCCAAAATTACCGAAGTTCTGCAGCTTCAACTCAAAAAATGGGATTCAACAAAAGCCTGACTGCAGAAATTATTCCACAGACAAAATATCTTTGTTTTTAAAAGTTTAGTTAAATTTTAAAGAAACAGTTCACACAAAAAAAAGAAAATTAAAATAGCAAAAAAGGAAAAATGTTAAAAGTTAAATTCTAAACTTAATCTTGTTACATCTCAAATCGTTACTATTTACTTAACATTTCTGAACCATTTCAAGACGGTCAGAAAACTGTATGCTTATCCCATTTCAAAGCTTAAAATGGGTCTTTCAAGTCCTTCTTTTACTGGGACCTATTCTAAACAAACTGAGCTTATTATCACACTGTTACTCACTTATAGTAAGAAGGTTCTATCTCTTGCTAACCTATAGGGGGAAAAGACTATACCATAAGCTATGACTATGAAAGACATTTATATTCTATTCAAATTAAGCAAACATCAATAGGAGTTTAATTCAAAACTTTAACTTTCTAAGATTGGCTCTTGCAGACACTGTGTTGCTATGCTAGCAAGGATCTGGCACTCTGCTCACGGATTGTTCCTGCCCTGCACTGTATGCTTCACTGGGACTGGCGTGAAGAATAGAATAATTAAACATGTACTACGAAGATATTTCAGTATTCCTTAAAAGTTTTGAAGAATCAGAGTTATAAGCTTACAGATGGCTTAACGTCTATTACAGAGCTGATTGTGTGGCATCGGTTACTTGGAGAAAGAAAAGGAAGGATAGGATTTGGAGGTTAGTACGTTTGAAAGAGACAGTACTGCAGGGGCGGCCTTAGGCATGTGCAAACTGTGCACCTGCACAGGCCGCATAAATCCCAGGGGCCATACGCCAATATATATTGAATATAAAACAGAAAGAAAACAACGACACAGCTAAAAACATACCGGCAAATTTCGGCAAAAGTTAAACGCTTGTGTCATGAGCACGAGGCAGCTATGCAGTGTCCCAATGGACGTGGCCATCCCGTGCATAAGATACCATATTGACATTGGCGGTTAAGGGGCCACCGATTCTTTCTCTGCCCAGGGCCGCCCCTGAGTACTGCTGCAATAAATTATTTCATCAAAGGTTGCACATAATCACTGCACCACCATGTTCCCATGTTTAATAACGTGCATTAACACCTATCAACATGAAAATGATATCACGTATACATCTCAGTATTTTAGTTATTCAGAGAGCTGTAATATCATGAATGTAATGGATTCTGTGCCCTGTCGGAGGAAGAGAAAGCCAGTTTAAGAAGCACATAGTGATTCACACACACAGAGCACATAGAAGAACACATACAAAACAAAGCATTTAACATGCTACTTTAATTACAATGTAATTTGAGAATCTGGTTAAATGATTTTAAGATTGTTTGATGTTCTACTTTAATGACAAACTACGGGTTTAAAGTGGAAATTTTGAGATTGAAGTTGGCATTTTGTGCTTTTTTAAGACAGAGATTTCTTGAGTCTCCTTTTCAGCAGCATCAGATATATTTGTAGTAAAAATGTTTCCCGATTTTTTGTCCGTACTTTTAGAGGAGATCTAATTTTGTCGATTTTTTTTTTTTTTTCTTTTCTCTATGTCGCCATAAACAGGATGCATACATTTCTTAGCCTGTTTATGTAAAAAGACAGTTAAATCGTGAATGTCGATCTATCTTTATACTTCATCTTCAATTTCATAAGCTGCGTCTCGCCACTTATCTCGTATAGAATATGGGAGCTTCAAGAGAATAGTACGGATAATTTCATTGCTATTGAATGCTGTTCGATTTCTTGTTTTGGTCATGGAATCCATACAGTTATCAAGAAAGGTTGCATAATCTCTCAAGGCTTCCCCATCATTTTGTTTTATTTGAGGCCACTTCAAAGCTTTGCTTACGTATGTATCTATTACGAATGCTTGGTTGCCATAGTAACTTTCAAGCTGTTTTCTAGCTTTTTCATATCCTTCATCTGGTGGCAATCGCGTACATCCTTCAATCATTTCTTGAGCTGGTCCTCTTGTATATTGAATCAAATAATCTAATTTATCTTGTGGGTCTACTAATATGCGACCTACAGCGTGATCAAATGTTCTGATAAATTTTGCATAAGTCAGTGGGTCACCTGAAAATAAAGGGACCTGTCTGTGTGGTACTTCGCCAGAGGTACTATAGGTGTTTGAGCAGGTGTTATTTTTTGATCAGTTAACGATCTAGCCATTTCGGCGAATGCTTTCTGAAATTCAGCTTGATTCTGTGCTAATATGTCTATTATATCAGTTTTAGAGTTCTGTGTTCCTGTTATTGCGCTAGTCGAAGGTTGTTCCGATCGTACCTGTTTCTTTACTATAAACTCAAGCTCATGAAGTTTTTGTAGGATTCCATCAAGTTCCGTCCACTCAAGTGTGACTGTCGAAGAGGATGCTGATGCTACTGCACCTTTCTGTTCTAAAGAATCACATTTAATATCAAGGGCGTGCTTTAACTGAGGAGAAGCCTTTCGTGCCTTTGACTTTGAGTGATCTTGTTTTTGAAATTGCATTTCTTAGAATTGATTAACTAGCTGTTCATTTGCATCTTTCAGCCATGCTGTTTTAGCGGCAGCAAATCATTCCATTTCTTAGAGCTTTCCGCAAATGTCTTTTTCTGTTTCTTAATCGCTTCATTCTTATTTAAAGTAGCTAGTAGCTTTTCGTGTAACTCCTCTATCTCTCTGTGCGTCGCACAAAAATCATGAAATCTTTTTTGCTACAATTAAGCCTGGAATGTCTTTAAGACTTTCGATTTCAGTTATGAACACGGAAAGTTTATTTTTCCTCTGACTTGTATGATCTTTAAGTTCTCTAATTATATTTTCAGACTTCGTGATCTTTAAGATCTCTAATTATATTTTCAGACTTCGAGTCTGTGATCACTGCCAATCTCACTTGAGCTCTGTTTACACATTGCCATGACAACAGCTCGATCAAATGACAGAACGTTTCCTGACAGCAATTTCGTCACAATAGGGACGTTCCAACAAGGCAGATTACTTTCTTGAAACAAGGCTCCAATGACTCGGGCAAAAGCACATCCAATCATCCAAAATGTCTTTTTCCAAGACGTCCTTTTATAACATCACAGTCTCTCAAATCTTCTTAAGGTACGGCGACCTTGCTTTCATTCACGATCATGCAGATAGATAAGATCACAGTACCTCAGAATGATTCAGTTCTTTTTCTTAGTTGACGAGTTCTGGAGTAATGTCCTCTGTTCTGATGGTAGATTCCAGTCCAAGTTCAGGCCTTCGCAAGTTTTCTGACTAAAGTGTAGCTGCGTTTTCCCAAAATTACCGAAGTTCTGCAGCTTCAACTCAAAAAATGGGATTCAACAAAAGCCTGACGCGCAGAAATTATTCCACAGACAAAATATCTTTGTTTTTAAAAGTTTAGTTAAATTTTAAAGAAACAGTTCACACAAAAAAAAGAAAATTAAAATAGCAAAAAAGGAAAAATGTTAAAAGTTAAATTCTAAACTTAATCTTGTTACATCTCAAATCGTTACTATTTACTTAACATTTCTGAACCATTTCAAGACGGTCAGAAAACTGTATGCTTATCCCATTTCAAAGCTTAAAATGGGTCTTTCAAGTCCTTCTTTTACTGGGACCTATTCTAAACAAACTGAGCTTATTATCACACTGTTACTCACTTATAGTAAGAAGGTTCTATCTCTTGCTAACCTATAGGGGGAAAAGACTATACCATAAGCTATGACTATGAAAGACATTTATATTCTATTCAAATTAAGCAAACATCAATAGGAGTTTAATTCAAAACTTTAACTTTCTAAGATTGGCTCTTGCAGACACTGTGTTGCTATGCTAGCAAGGATCTGGCACTCTGCTCACGGATTGTTCCTGCCCTGCACTGTATGCTTCACTGGGACTGGCGTGAAGAATAGAATAATTAAACATGTACTACGAAGATATTTCAGTATTCCTTAAAAGTTTTGAAGAATCAGAGTTATAAGCTTACAGATGGCTTAACGTCTATTACAGAGCTGATTGTGTGGCGATCGGTTACTTGGAGAAAGAAAAGGAAGGATAGGATTTGGAGGTTAGTACGTTTGAAAGAGACAGTACTGCAGGGGCGGCCTTAGGCATGTGCAAACTGTGCACCTGCACAGGGCCCAAATCCAGGGCCACGCCAATATATATTGAATATAAAACAGAAAGAGAAAACAACGACACAGCTAAAAACATACCGGCAAATTTCGGCAAAAGTTAAACGCTTGTGTCATGAGCACGAGGCAGCTATGCAGTGTCCCAATGGACGTGGCCATCCGCCGTGCATAAGATACCATATTGACATTGGCGGGCGAAGGGGCCACCGATTCTTTCTCTGCCCAGGGCCGCCCCTGAGTACTGCTGCAATAAATTATTTCATCAAAGGTTGCACATAATCACTGCACCACCATGTTCCCATGTTTAATAACGTGCATTAACACCTATCAACATGAAAATGATATCACGTATACATCTCAGTATTTTAGTTATTCAGAGAGCTGTAATATCATGAATGTAATGGATTCTGTGCCCTGTCGGAGGAAGAGAAAGCCAGTTTAAGAAGCACATAGTGATTCACACACACAGAGCACATAGAAGAACACATACAAAACAAAGCATTTAACATGCTACTTTAATTACAATGTAATTTGAGAATCTGGTTAAATGATTTTAAGATTGTTTGATGTTCTACTTTAATGACAAACTACGGGTTTAAAGTGGAAATTTTGAGATTGAAGTTGGCATTTTGTGCTTTTTTTTCCCCACTGTGTGCCTTTTTTTTCCCCTCTGTACCCTGATAAGCTTTCATATGACACTCAGATGGTGGGCTATGACTCGCCTTTTCATGGTGACTTTGATATCTGACAACTTCTTTTTTATTTTGGGCACTGTGCGACTGTGAATTTGAGCTTTCGAGTTTCTTTGACACGCTATGTCAGTCAATCAGCTTCCTTTTGTTGTTTATACCACAGTTTAAACCAACAAATAGTAAGTTTTTTTCTTGTCTCCACTTGGTATTCGATGAAATTCTTCCATTTTCCCTCTTGCTTTTCTCATTATCTTTTCGCAGAACACTGAGCTTAAGGGCTATTTATATTGATTTGCATATTCAAAGAGGCATAATTCTGGGAGGAGTTGGGGCAGGACAGCAGGCGCGTGCACGAGCGTTACTTTTCACGCTGATCGGGATTTGTGTAGCGGAAGAACGTGGAAGTTTGCATACACACAGATTCTTGCGTCTGGATTTTTCTGTGCGTACGCACATTCCCGCTTTTGTATTTACGCCATGTTTAACGCCGTACGTAGAACTCGCACTATAACATGAGGCCCCTGGTCACGATTCAGTCTTACAGCTGTCTTTGTGTATAGGAAAGTGGTAGATCCCACTACAATAAATAACAGTGCTGTTCCTGCTTCAAGCTGAATAAAACTGGTTTTACTAAAGTACTGAGACTCAGCCTCGTGTTTTGGGGTGTAAGACAGTGACTCGCGCATCACAGCTGATTTAGACATTCTAGAACTCTTGGATTTGTGTGCTGAATTAGAGCCTAAATTACAGAGACCATCACATAATTTCTCTTTCATTACAGGTTTTTACAGCTGGGTTTAGAAAAAGGATAGATGGACAGGCGAATGAATGTCAGAATATGCAGTGACTTCATTGTCCTGCAGCATGGTGTCGCTAGAATTCCAACCTTCTAAAAAGCATTCATAAAACTTAACAGTCAAAACATTCCCTAACGTTAAGCAAATTTTTCACAATAAGCTTATTTTTTATAAACTTCAACTTTTGAGTAAGAAATGGCTTACATACATTTTCAAGCATAAGATTTTGTACATGAGACCACAGATTTCAATCATCTTTGGAATTTGTGGAAGGACTTGAACAAGGCTGTTCAATCATGATTTTTGTGCATCCTGACAGAGGACTAGTATTTTTGCAAAGATGAATGGAGAAAAGTTGTAGTATCCAGATGTGCAAAGCTCATAGAGAAACCTGTCCAAACAGAATGAAGACTATAATGGCTGCCAAAGGTGTGTCTCAAGTATTGACTTGTAGGTGATAAATAATTATGTGATTAGTAGTTTTATAAATTTGTATTTAATATAGACCAATTGGAGATGATCTGTTTCCCCTTTGACATTAAAGTGTCTTTTTTTTTTTTTTTTACTGTTGACCTTTGTCACAAAAGCTAGATTAAATTCAGTGTGATTCAATGTTGTAATAATAAATCAGGAAAAAAGGGGTGAATGCCTTTTATAGGCACTGGATTGCTTGATAATAGCCTAGTTGCTCAATAGTATTTTAGTTATGTTTAGTTATGTCTAAATTATTACCTTTTTTTTTCTTTTTTACTGTAAATAGATTTTTTCAGGCTATATATTAGATTTTTTTAATTACTAGGTATGTGCTAGGATTAAAATCCATATTAAAAAAAGTCATGCATCTGTTTTCTGCATGTAGCATAGTTGCATTCTAAAACATTCTTACAATTGGTATGTAATGTACAGTAGATCAGTTTTCTCATAAGGAAAAATATTTTTTCCAATCTTAGCATGAAAGTGCATTTACACCTAAATTACAGGTTAATGGAATGTGATTTCCTAAATGATTCCCAGGGATTAAAATGTAAAACTTAATTGTCTAATGTTTTGAAAACTACTAAAATCCTGGGCCTAATGAGATTTTAAAATTGTTGAAAGGGATCAAAGGTGGTGTTTATAAATCTTTACTAAACATATTATAGCAGTCATTTTAGATATAAGTAGTATCTGATGACTGTTAAGTTACCAGTATGGCTTCAGTCTTCAATAGGTGCTGTACTTTACCCTAGGTAGAGAATATAAGACCAGGCTAGAGCATGTATGACTGCTGTTAATGCTGGTTTGTACACTGGTTGCTATGAATAGTTGCCATTGTGAACTCCCTTATTCATGTACTGTGCATCAAGCACATACTTCAGAAGCACTACAGTTCTGCTGGTCGTGATGTTCCATCCTGTGACATTCAGTTTCTATTTGCAGAAACGTACCATGAAATAAAGGGTGTGCTAAAGCAAAATTATGATGAGAAAGAATATATGTTTATAAAACTAGTCAAGTTTTACAAGTTTCTGCATGAAGAATCGTATAGATTAGGTCAGATATATTGTGAAACATGTCTGGAATGTAGGAGCAACATTTCCCTACTGTCACCTTGCAAGGTGCCTCCCTTGGCTGCCAAAACCATATCCAAGGATATATGATTTTGAAAAATAACAGGTCTTATTAGCAAGAGCCTCAGGCAAGAAGTTCTTAAAGGGTCTCAGAAGTGAGATTCGTCACTAGTTGTAGTGCATTGGCCAATTCATTTATGTGTGCTCTAGCTGTAGGCCCACATGAAATTATTTACTCTATACAATTCTAGGTAGCTCACTCCATGATAATCAAGGCTTGAACTGAGAAAACTTTTTGCCCGTTCTGCAGCAGTGGGATGGTATAGCTTGCTCATTACTGCTGGGCTTATCAACACATTTACAAGACTAAAGACGCTGACGGAGAGGTATGAAGGGATTAAGGTGGGCCGGATTTACAGGTTTTTTGTAGGCTCTGGTAATTTTAGTGTTAAAGAAGAGACCAAATTGTCAAAAAATGCATGCTCTGCATTCTCAACTCCCACTTCTCAGTACAAAACACTGTTTATGCATAAATGCTAATTTCTGTCTTACATGATTATATGTTTAATATAACAATTTAAGTCATTTGCAGGAGTGATATATGTATATTAACAAACACGCACACTAAATATATTGGAATATATATATCCTAATATAACTTATGATATATAGTGACAATAAGGGGGTGCCACTGAGCCCCAAATCCAAGACACAGTTATACAGCACATGTTATATGAATAAAATGAAGGAATTTTATTTCACAAGGCACTGCTCTTCGCCAGTAATCAGCCACAATAACAATACAATCACAATAATTAACAATTCTTACTCCTTTATCTCTACTGGCTGTTGCCCAGTGCCTCAAATGAACTGAGGAAGCAGACTCCTTTTAAGCCAGACCTGGGAATGCTCCTGGTGTCACGCTGTGTCCTCTCTAAAGCACTTCCAGGCTATAGAAAAAGTAGGGAGGTCTTTTCCCAACAGTGCTCGATCCCCAAGGACCCTGACAGGGCTGCACTTCCAGACTTCAAGTCCCAAGCACCTCTGTGGGTGTCCTGATTAGGTTATATAAGGACCACTGCCGCTAGGGCTGTGCGATATGACCAAAATCTTATATCCCGATATTTCATTTCATATCCCGATATCACGATATAGTACATTTTCTTTGTATTCAGTGAATAGTTTATATAATCACCACTCCTTTTTTTTTCATTTAAATTAAAAAAATCAAAAATGAGAAGTACTCAACTTATAATTATTTCTGTTCTTCTATTTAGAACATTTGAGCAAATGTTTGACTTAGAATGTAAACATAAAATGTTAATGTATCAAATATAAAAGACTTTTCAAAAACAAATTACTAAAGGCCCAATAAACATGGGCGATATGGCCTAAAATCAATATCACGATAAATTGAGCAGTTAACCTCGATAACGATAAATGGACGATAACCACCCCAAGTGCCAAAAAAACAAACTTTTTTTTTTTTCATTTGATGGGGCTGTGGCAGGCAGCATAGTTCCTCCAGTTATTTTGATAATATTATTCCCCCTAGACCTATTCATTGCAATTATATTATTACCACTTTAAAGGACTGTAAAATGTCACTGAAAATAAATGAAGACAATAGTAGTAAGTACTTTTAGTGGTTAAGATTTATTAACTGAACAAAATAAAAAGTGTAGGATACAATATGTAACCATGCTCTCTAAAAAATGTGTATCCCTTGTAAACAAAATAGTTTAATAATAAATATGTTTCACATTGGCTATTCACAAAGTAAACAATGATTGTGCAAATGTAATGCCATCATGGACAAAGGTCTATCTCTGCTAAGGCCTTGAGGTAGCATATCTATCCAAATCTTCACACCCAACATCACCCCAATTCATGGTCTAATTCTCAAATAAAGCAAGCAAAATAAAGTAAGAATTAAATAAGACCTCTCAGACCATATTTACAAAATTAAAAAGGGTTGGCACAGTAATAAAACATTTTAAAAATCATGTATTTTGCTACATTTCACAGCACAACATGATCAACACTGGCTCACAATAAGTCTTCTGTAAAAACTTTCTGGATACACTGCTGCTCAGCAGTCTTAAGTATTTTTATGCCTATATAAACATTATTCAAACATTAATACTTTCAATTTTGAATATGACACACAGAATTAAAGTCACTTTAAAACACACCAGATGTCACCACCCAAATATATTAAGATGTACACACTTACCGACTGCCAGGTGCAGCCTGTGCCCAAAACATTGCACCCGTGTCCATTTATTGAGCTTGACAGCTTTCACAATATTTGGGCCGTTGTCAGTTGTTATAGCAACAAGGTCCTCTTCACTGATGTCCCATGCAGACAGCATCGCTCTCAACCCCTGTCCAACCATCTCCCCCGTGTGATCAGATGGAAAATAGGCCGTCTCGAGCACTCTGGTACGCAGCTCCCATTTGTTGTCGATGTAATGAACTGTGAGACTAATATACGGCTCCATTGTGAGGCTGGACCAGAGATCGGATGTGGCTGCAACGCGTGCTTAACGTATCTCAATTCAGCAGCAACCTTTTTCCTCTCTGTGCTGTACATGCTGGGAATGATAGTTTTTGAAAAATATTTTTGTGATGGGAGTTCGTATCTCTTGTCAATTATTTTCATGAAGTGTCTGAACCCGTTGCGTTCCACTGTAGCAATAGGAGCCATGTCTTTTGCTATGTGGTAGCCTATAGCATTTGTGATTTCTTGCCATCTTTTTGAAGTTCGCTCATATAGTTGAGTACTAGCAAATGCTTCGGTTATTGACCGCTGCCTGGTGGAGGAAGGCGTTTTGCTGGTCCTCCTAATCTCTTCTCGCTTTGAGCTTTTTTATGTCTTGAATTGAATCACATGGTTGTGCTGCAGGTGGTGGAAGAGGTTGGTTGTGTTACCTTGACTTGACGCAACAGTCTTTTTGCAGAGTTTACATTTAACAATTTTTTGATCAATATCATCCTTGTTGAATCCAAAATGTTGCCAAACGATTGATGATGCATTTCTTTTGTTAACAAGCGTCTCCTCTTCCTCCTCCACCAGCTCTACCTTCGTCGCTGCTGCTTCAACATTTAAATCGTCCTCCATTTGTTCACCCGTGTCTCGTCTTGTTACAGGTAGTAGAGTCATGTGACTCCACCCCGTCAAGTCTGTAACGTAGCACAGCGTCTTAAAGGGACATGAACATCGCCAACCTGCACATGCCTTTTCTTTTTTTAAAATACCGAATTTACCGACATGGGCAAAATGACGTCGATGAGAGTCATAAATTTCGGTAACGATAAATTTTTGATATATCGCCCAGCCCTAAGGCCCAATATAAAATACTGCTATATAAAATGCCTGACATAAACAAAATGTGAACTGTAGCAGCAATAACTCTCACAACATATATTAAATATAAAAGGATCAAAGCACTAACAACTAAACTATATAAGGCCAATAAAACCTTTAAACAAAAATAAATACAAGTCTAACATTAACTGTCAAAACCAAATGTAAACATTGTACTTCAAACTGTAGCAGCAATAAGGCTTACGACAAAAATATATTAAATATATAATATTAAATATAATATTTTTTAGGCTACATTCTAGTAAAATGTTCATTTGCACATCGTATTGTGGCAAATCTCCGTTAATGAGTTACAGCTGATCGCCCGTGCGTGGGACTGGACGGCGCTAACGTGTTGATGCCGTCCAGCCCCAAGCACGGGGCGATCCGCGTAACTCGTTAACGGAGATTTGCCGTGTTAATGCAGTTGTGGTGTAAACGTAATTTTAACAAGATTAACGCTGACAGCAAACGCTGCAGGGAAAATTATGCCTTAAGCAAATTGTTTTGGTAGCAATTAATCTTCCAAGCTTTTAACATGCTTCTTTAAATAGTACCTTTACAACTGTAATGTCCTACGTGGCCTGCCTCTCAGTTGTAAACTCTCTGCATGCTCGCTCACGTGCTTTTTGCGGAGGTGGCAGAAGAGGTTTGTCGTGTTGGAGTCTGTGGTAGCGATCGGTTTGCAGCATAATTTGCACAGTACCGTTTTCTGGTCCGTGTCAGACTCTTCAAATCCAAACCATCTCCATACTACAGAGGTAGCCCCTCGTTTAGGAACAAGGTCCTTCTGTGTGGAGCTACCAGGTGTTGCCTCGTCTTCATCAGCCATGCTAGTGTGTCTGCATCCACGTGGTGGCCATCAAAACAAACTGTTTACGGCAATATTTTTTTCATTATTTTGCGACACCACGAAACAAACAATAGCGTAATGTGCAGCGATAGACGTTTTCATATTGTCATCCGATATATATCGTTATATCGAACATCCCTACCTGCCGCCTATCGTATGTGGGATGGAACCACTCCAAATCATTGGCTTTACTCCATCTCTTAAATTATAACAGCCAGGTACAAATTTATTTTCTTGCCCGTCCTGTCCAAGTAATGAATTTTCCTCCGATCTGGCTGGGATGCCCGTTCTCTTGCTACAGGGGGCGGCAGAAATAACTCCGACATTTCAAAGGGGGATTGAAAAAAATGCTAAGAGGTATCACCAAAAACTTTTTATTTCCCAAATGTAGATAAAAAAAAGTTTTTTTTACTTTAGGTTTTAAAAATATCATCCAAGTGGTGGCCTTGACGTCTGATACACATTTGGAGCCGTTCTTGGAAGTTTTCCATCACTCTCACTAGCATGTCGGGCGAAATTCCTTCAATTTCCTCTTGAATAGCCTCCTTTAGTTGGTCCAAGGACTGAGGATGATGTTTGAAAATCTCCTGTTGCCCTTACTCTTTGAACCCACAGCAAAATTGTTTTTCGGTCTGGAACACTTTCATTAGCACATAAACCGAACCGCATGCGAAACGCCCTCTGCGTCGCAGCTACAGATTCGCCATTTTTGAAAAAGGCCTCCGCTGCAAAGCCTCGATGCTCACCTGACCATGGCGTGGTGACGACTTAAAACTTTATTATGTACCGTACCTAACAGAACAGACCGCACCCCTCTACCTGCTTTGGGGACCCCACAGTGATTTTTCGTAATGTGGGAGTTATTTCTGCTGCACCCTGTACATAGCCCCCTTAACTGAGCCCTGTAGGGATCGGCTTCCAGCTCAGCAAACTTGGGATGACAGTGCCAAGGTGGTGTGTCAGCATCCCACGTCATAATCCAACCTCTGCATAAAGAACAGACACGTTTTATAGTAGGTATCCAGTGGCTGCTGTCAAAAACAGTGTGGCTCCAAGTCCATTTTGCGTCAAATGGGGCAATGTCTCCATAGGTGTCCCCACTTACGGCATGTGAAGCACCGTCCCCCTCCTACTATTAAAGCAGAGGGGGAATTGAATATTATCTATCCCCTCTAGCACATTTCCTTTTGGCGGTACGTCCTGCCTAGGCATGTCTTCCTCTGACTTGCTGGCAGTCCCGTAACTCAGGTTGTTGTGCCCAAGTGGTCATTTCCACTTTGTTGGGCAAGTGTTCCACTTTTGATTGACCTACACATTTTTCTTTTGTGGCCTTCAGACAGTTTGGGACTCTATCGATCAAAGAGGGACCCTTTGTCATCTGTGTGGCATTTACAATCCTGAGGTATTGTTTTACCCTCACATTTTCTTGTTTAGTGGGAGGAAAGTGCTACTCGGCACCTTCAAAATTATCCAGAGCCCTTTGTCACTGTGTTCCAATTTCTCTACCCTGTTGAACCTCCTTGGTCTAGGTAGATGCCACTGAGACCTGAGGTTCTCATCTGAGACTTTTTTTCTTCTATATTAATCCCAAATGTTGAAACATGTTGCTTGGTTTCCCTCAGCTTTGTCAGGGACTGCACGGATGCACTGCATTTCTTTATCATGTACCATACAAGATTGACTTGCTTATATGGCCAAATCAATAGTAGATGGCTGTCCTAATCCTCTCTGCAAATATTTGTTCACTGCTTTGAGTGGAGACTTGCTGTCTTCTCCTTGATCTCCTTCAGCTCTGTTCCTAAAAGATTTGAAATAGATTGTAATGTTCTTACCAGCCGAAGGAGTTCTTCTAGACACTGTAGATTAAGGTGACCTTTGTCTGGGCTTGGCAAATTTCAGGTGGAACTTTCTGTGCCTTTCTCAGTGGACCTTTATGGGTCTCTTGGCATATGTTGGTCTCGTGCATGCTTAGTCGGTTTTCATGGTATCATTAGAACAATCTAGACAAGAACAGGCCATTCAGCCCAACAAAGCTTGCCAGTCCTGCCCACTTATTTATTCCAACAAAACATCAAGTCGAGTTTTGAAAGCCCCTAAAGTCTTTCTGTCTACCACACCACTTGGTAGCTTATTCCAATTGTCTGTCGTTCATCGTGTAAAGAAAAACTTCCTAATGTTGTGTGAAATTTACCCTTGAGTTTCCAACTATGTCCATGATTAACTCATTTTAAAATAACAGTCTTGATCCACTGTACTACTACCCTTCATAATTTTAAACACTTCAATCATGTCACCTCTTAATCTTCTTTTGCTTAAACTGTATAGGCTCAGCTCTTTTAATCTTTCATCATAATTCAACCCCTGTAGCCCTGGAATCAGCCTAGTGGTTCTTCTCTGAATCTTTTCTAGTACTGTTCTGTCCGTTTTGTAGCCTGGAGACCAAAACTGCACACAGTATTCCAGATGAGGCCTCACTAGTACATTGTAAAGGTTGAGCATAACCTCCTTGGACCTAACATTCTGTTAGCCTTCTTAATGGCTTCTGAATACTCTCTGGATGTCGATAGCTTAGAGTCCATTATGACTCCAAAATCCTTCTCATAAGGTGTACTCTAAATTTTTCTGACTGCCTGTTGTGTATTCAAACCTAACATTTTTACTTCCTATGTGTAATACTTTACATTTACTGACATTAAATTTCATCTGCCACAAATCTGCACAAGACTGTATGCTATCCAAGTCCTTCTGTAATGATATAACTGATTCCAAATTATCTGCTCATTGACCTTTCTTGGTATCATCTGAAAACTTAACTAGCTTGTTATCTATCTATCTATCTAAATGGCAGTGGCCCCTATGGAACACTACTCATAACATCAGCCAATTCTGATGAGGTTCCTCGCACCATGACCCTCTACTTCCTGTGTCTGTGCCAATTCTGCACCCCATCTAAAAACATCACCCTGAACTCCCACTTCTTTTAGTTTGTTGCCCAACCTCTCATGTGGCACCTTAACAAATGCTTTTGGAAAGTCAAGATAAATAATATCATATGCTTAACTTTGATATCCTTTTGTTGCCTCCTCATAGAATACCAGCATGTTCGTAAAATGCAACCTCCCTCTTCTGAACCCATGCTGACTGTTCCTAATAACTTTCGTCTTTGCCAGGTGTTGCTCAATATTTGTCCTTAATTCCTTCCATTAATTTTCCTGTGGTGCATGTTAAGATTATAGTTGCTTGGATATGCCCTGTCACCCTTTTTATTTAATGGGGTAATATTTGCCATTTTCCAGTCCTTTGGAGTCTCTCCAGTGCAAAGGGACTTCTTAAAAATGTGTCAAGGGTTTATATATGTACTCACAAGCCTCCTTAAGAACTCGAGGGTAAATATCTGGTCCAGATGATTTGTTTGATTTCAGCCTATTTAATCTGAGCAGTACTTCTCCCTCTACAATTTCCAAATCCCTCAGTATCTCCTTAGTAGTCCTGTTTACCTCTGGGAGATTATCCACTTGCTCTCTTGTGAACACCTCAGAAAAATGTACATTTAGGGCATCTGCTATTTCATTGTCTGTATCTTTTAATTCCCCTTTACTATTTCTGATTCATTTGACCTCTTCCTTGACTGTTCTTTTCCTACTAATATATTGAAAGAATTTCTTAGGGCCTTATCTGCTCTATTCTTCTCCAACTGTCTTTTAGCATCCCTGATATCCTTCTTAATGGTTGCTTTCATGTTCTCATATGCTCTACATTTCACTTTGCAGTCATTAGTCTTATATGCCTTTATAAAGCAGTTTTTTTGCCTTGGCAGCTTCTATTTTAATTTTTTATTAATCCACTATGGAGCTTTTTTTAATTTCCTACTAATTCCAATTTTAGGTATATATCTGTTCTGCATCACATTTAAAATATTTTTTAAAACTGTTCCACTGCTCCTCAACTGTCTCTACACGTAAAAGCTTATCTCAGTCTATCCTACTTGGACTTTGTCGCATCTGGTCAAACTTTGCCCTACCAACATTCAACTTAACAATTCCCTAGTTTAAACAATCCTTGACTACCCTACTCATATGCCTACCCAATACATTGGTGACCCTCCAGTTCAGATGTAACCCATCATGGCGGAACAGGTCCCATTTGTTCCAAAAGGAATCCCAGTGCCCCATACACCTATACCCTTCTACCCTGCACCAAGATTTGAGCCATGCGTTAAGCCATCTAATCTCCTCATTCTTACATGGACTGGCGCGTGGCACATGCAAAACTTCTAGGTTGGCACCTAACGCTTTTTGAATTTGGATCGCAGAACTGACAGACTACCCTTTTGTATGTCATTTGTTCCAACATGGACAGTGACAACTGGATCCACCCACGCTCTGGTCAAGAGCCTATCCACCCTTTCAGGGAGGTCCCCCAGATGTGCACCCAGAAGACAACACACTGTGCAAGACTGTCTGTCTCTGGAGCACACCTCTACTTAAATACCCTAAATGAACAAGTCCCCAACTATCACTACCTCTCTCTTTTCTGGAACTGGTTTTGGGGTGGCCTATTGGGGCTCCTCATCCCTGCCTACCACCGCACAATCGTCAGAAACACCATCCAACTCTGCAAGGACATAACTGTACTAATTCTGGGGTTGATGCCCATGGACAGTGTGTACCCTTTACCTTGCACCTTGTGATCATGACCCACCTATTTCTACCTGTCATGGGAGGTTCAAGTCCTCTTGAGAGATTGTATATAGTCCTCACACAGGACAGTCTGTTCCATCTCAGACAATTTGTCCATGGGATTCGGACACTGTATCTGCAAATCATTATTTAAAAATCTAGAAGGGAAGTCACTTACCCCGGGTTTGTACTGCCAGGTATTTGGGCTGCAATGTCTATCCTTTGGGTGTGTGCTCAAGTTTTTGATGTCAGCATTGTTCCAATCTCTTGCCGCCTCACATGCTTCATGCTGGGATGCTGCAAAATACAACAGATGACCTGCCACGGATTCTCCGTTTTCATGGAGTAAGTCCATGAGGGTCATGTTGACTGTTTTCGGGGATTTGGGCCCTTCATGTATCCCTCCTACGAGGTTATCTTCCTGTATGTCCAGATTCCATACCTTGTGCCAGTACATTAGCCATCTGTCTTCCGTGTAATAAATGTTCCCAAATGGCAACTGGGGTCCACAGCCCATCTATCGATTTCCCTTTGGCTGTGTTCTTGCCCGATTTTTTTTTTTTTTGCCCATTGCTGATATGAAGTGTGATGCCGGTGGTTTGGGATTACTGGTCTAGAGTTTGGCCACAAAAGAAAAATAAAAAATTTGTATTTTTGCAAGTCTTCTGCCAAATAGATGGATAGAAAATTCTGCAGACTACACCAATTGTGACCACAAGAGGGCACCACTGAGCCCTAACAGCAGCATGTAAATGAAATATTTTTCTTTGGTTGTTTTCTTGAATAAAAGTGCACTGCTTTTTATTATAACTTTTGTGAAAGTGTTTTTAATATTCGGACTTAAGTCTTCACATATTACACACTTCATCTCCGCATTTTGTCATTATTAGTATAAAATAAAAAGTTTTAGTTTTTTTTGCCTCGCATTTCCTGTCATCCTACGTTTGGATAGATTTTTGTTGACATAGAAAACACATTAATGATATATATAAAAGATAACAATGTAGTTAGGATATGGTGGGTTGGATAATGGATGGATGGATATATATTTTTTTTACCCTATACAGTTCCAGACACCTCACTCCTAGGTAAAGTGACTTCAGCTAGGGGAATTTTGTTTCTGACTTGACTTCGGCTGCCTCGGTGGTGAATGAGTGAACAGGCTTCCTGCTGCCAGAGCTAATTGACACATTTGAAAAACAAAGGTGCAGATGACGAGGTGCAAGGAAATTTAAGGTTGCCCAGCATCACAAATATTTTTGTAGGCTTCAGGGATTCTAGTGTAAACTTTGACAATTTAAAGAAGCTTTTAAGGAAGTCATTTGCAGCACTGTCCAAACTTGAATTCTCTAGTTTATCCGACAGATGAATAGACAGGCAGGCAAAGTGTCCTCATTTGGAAATGAAGACTGATCCGCAAACCACAGCATCTTCCACAGTACAGGAAAAATATCTACAAAACCTGTGCCTTGCTTAGATCTCTCCCTTCTTTCCTGGAATATGTTGGCCCTTTTCTTGTCAAAGCTATTAAAAATTATCTCTAAAAGCTATAGTTTCCCAGAGTATAATGTTCATGCCTTTTGATTTCCTTTTAAGGCTATCTTTGTAACACTTGTGTGGTTGCCCTAATTCAAGATGGGTTCTCAGCTGGCTATACATCAGCAATGTGGATGACATACCCTGCCCGACATACAGTAGTCGGCATTTTATCAGCATTAATTCAATGCTTGGAACCCTGCTTTTCTCCAGGATTCACAGGTTGGAGACCCTATCTTGCCTCCTGATGTTGCAGATTTTCCTTAAGATGTTTGATTTCCTCAAATTGCTGGATATTGCACTGGTATATGGTCCACTTCTTACAGCATTAATGCAGTGTGTCTGGGACAACATCTCTGATGCCTCAATCCTGCCACAGCCACTTGCTTAGTTGGCTTAAATCAGAACTAGTTTTGTCAATGTGTAGAGTAACCTCTGCTGTTGCAGATTGTATTGCCCAAGTAGCAAAATTTGTCCACAGACTTTATTTCTGTGTTATCAGTGTTGGTAGGTGGTGGAAGTGAAAAGCTGTGGAGTGTTGGTGCCATGCAAAAATGGACTCCAAACAATTTGCAGGCAACTGCAAATTTGTCTGTGATGTGTTGCATATCCTCCTGTGTTGCCTGTTGCATATCCACATGTTGCCTAAAGAAGAGGGCGTGAGCTGTCTTTAAAGCTAGCATATTGTAATCTGTTCAGTTAGCCAACAGAAAAGCAAAATGACACTGACTGCACTGTATTGTACCAATGAGAGATTGTAGTTGCAGAATGTTTTGTCTGCTTTCCTTTTGTAAATGTGGATGAGTAGTACTAGAGTGTTTTACCGTATTTGCCATTATGAATGTAGTGAGATGTCTAGCAAAATGACACCTTTTATTGACTAATTAAAAAGATTAGCTTTCGAGGCAACTCGGGCCCCTTCTTCAGGCAATAAAAGTTTAGTTAGCCAATAAAAGTAGTCACTTTGCTTGACTTCTCACTAAATGTGGATGAGTAAAGTGTACGTAAGGTCTTAGAAATTCGCCAGTCTGGCAGATGGACTGAAACAGTGTGGTTAGTCTTTCTTCAGTCACTTCACCCCCACACTTGTAGATGTTTTTGCCATCTGCTCTATGTGCTTTACTAGACAATGTCTCCTTTAGGACTTTCGTGGTTTTTGCATGAATGGGAATGGCAGCTAAGGAGTCATTCTCTGGCAGGAATGGAAGCATTACAATTGACTTTTCAGTAGGGCTGCAACTAATGATTATTTTGGTAGTCGACTAATCGTTCAATTTTTTTTTCGATTAGTCAGTTAGTCACAATTATTTCATGCCTGACTATTTTGATGCCTGCGACCTGTGGTTGCACAGCTTGCTCTGGGCTCCAGTGCATGTCTTACCTCATCTGCTTACGTCTGTCCACCTGTGAATGTCACCCTGATGTCTCTGCATTAACACGACTAAAATTAATAATGATCAAATTAAAATAACAATCAGTCAAACATATGCATTTGAAAATAATCAGATGTTTTATATTAGTGTAACCATCACAATAAAAAAGAAATATATTAAACAATACAAACTAAAGTGCCCATAGTCTTAAAACAAAAAAAGTACATTTAACTTAACCAAAAATGGCCACTGGTGTGTCTTAAAGTCCAAAAGTTTAAAGCTTCACTTCAAATAAAATAAAACAACAATGTACAGTTTATAAAAAATTCAGTTCATATATTCCTGATTGCAGTGCAGGAACATGAGCATTTTGACATGCTCTGGGGTGAGGCTGGCTCTTTTCTATGAGACAATGTTCCCAGCTGCTGAGAAGAGACGCTTTGAGGAAGTAGAGGTAGCAGGAATACACAAGAATGATTTTGCAGACAGAGAAAGATGTTTTAAGCATCACACTGTGAAGGAAAAGTGTTGTAGTTTATCACATCATGTACTATGTTATGCTAAAATAAAAAAATAACGGACTAAAATATGTAACAAGCTAATTACTGCCAGCATGCCGGAGCAGAGTATATTCGGAAAAGTACATTTATTGAATGCCGCAACTGGCAAGAGTCGGTTTCCAGTGCAATTTGGAAGCACGCCAAAGCCGAGTACATTCAGCGACATGCATTCATTGAACTCCGTAAACCGGCTAAAGTTGTTTCTCAGTGCAATTTGCCAGCATGCCGGAGCCAAGTATATTCGGTGACACACATTCATTGAACCCCGCAACCGGCTATATTTGCTTCACAGAGCAATTTGCCAGCACACCGGAGCTGATCAGTCAGTGCCGTATATTCGTTGAGCAGCCAGCTCACGACCACTGCGGGCCTCGGCAGAACCACTGTCTCTGGGATTCAGCCGCTGCACTAGACAAGCCTGCAGTCATTAGCGTTTACCTCTGTATGTTTTCATGCAGACAGTTCAAGCGCAGTTGGCTCGGTGATTTACTGAATTTTCAATGCCGTCAGTTGCACCTTGAACATATACAGTTAGGTCCATAAATATTTGGACAGAGACAACTTTTTTCTAATTTTGGTTCTGTACATTACCACAATGAATTTTAAATGAAACAACTCAGAAACAACACTGGGGTAATCAAAACGATTGCATAAAAATGTGAGGCAACTAAATCATTTTTTTAACACAGTCCCTTCATTTCAGGGGCTCAGAAGTAATTAGACAATTGAGTAAAAGGCTATTTCATGAGCAGGTGTGGGCAAGTCCGTCGTTATGTCATTATCATTTAAGCAGATAAAAGGCCTGGAGTTGATTTGAGGTGTGGTGCTTGCATGTGGAAGATTTTGCTGGGAACAGACAACATGCGGTCAAAGGAGCTCTCCATGCAGGTGAAAGAAGCCATCCTTAAGCTGTGAAAACAGAAAAAACCCTTCCGAGAAATTGCTAAAATATTACGTGTGGCAAATCTACAGTTTCGTACATCCTGAGAAAGAAAGCAAGCACTGGTGAACTCTGCAATGCAAAAAGACCTGGACATTCACTGAAGACAACAGTGGTGGATGATCGCAGAATCATTTCCGTGGTGAAGAGAAGCCCCTTCACAACAGCCAAGCAAGTGAACAACACTCTCCAGGGGTCGTGATCGATATCCAAGTCTACCATAAAGAGAAGACTGCATGAAAGTAAATACAGAGGGTGCACTGCAAGGTGCAAGCCACTCATAAGCCTCAAGAATAGAAAGGCTAGATTGGACTTTGCTAAAGAACATCTAAAAACCAGCACAGTTCTGGAAAAACATTCTTTGGACAGATGAAACCAAGATCAACCTCTACCAGAATGATGGCAAGAAAACAGTATGGAGAAGGTGTGGAACAGCTCATTATCCAAAGTACACCACATCATCTGTAAAACACGGTGGAGGCAGTGTGATGGCTTGGCGTGCATGGCTGCCAGTGGCACTGGGACACTAGTGTTTATTGATGATGTGACACAGGACAGAAGCAGCCGAATGAATTCTGAGGTGTTCAGAGACCTACTGTCTGCTCAAATCCAGCTAAATGCAGTCAAATTGATTGGGCGTGTTTCATGATACAGATGGACAATGACCCAAAACATACAGCCAAAGCAACCCAGGAGTTTATTAAAGAAAAGAAGTGGAAAATTCTTGAATGGCCAAGTCAGTCACCTGATGTTAACACAATTGAGCATGCATTTCACTTGTTGAAGACTAAACTTGGACAGAAAGGCCCACAAACAAACAGCAACTGAAAGCCACTGCAGTAAAGGCCTGGCAGAGCATTAAAAAGGAGGAAACCCAGCATCTGGTGATGTCCATGAGTTCAAGACTTCAGGCTGTCATTGCCAGCAAAGGGTTTTCAACCAAGTATTAGAAATGAACATTTTATTTCCAGTTATTTAATTTGTCCAATTACTTTTGAGCCCCTGAAATAAAGGGATTGTGTTAAAAAAATACTTTAGTTCCCTCACATTTTTATGCAATCTTTTGTTCAACCCACTGAATTAAAGCTGAAAGTCTGCACTTCAACTGCATCTGAGTTGTTTCATTTAAAATTCATTATGGTAATGTACAGAACCAAAATTAGAAAAAAGTTGTCTCTGTCCAAATATTTATGGACCCAACTGTAGGTGTTTGATGTCGGCTGAACTTTCTCTCTCTCTCATCCTCATAACCAAGTAAATTGCTGTGGGTTCAAACCATGAAGCATCTCAGTTGATTTACGCTGTGGTGAACTGCTGGTGATCGGTCATGAACTTGCGACATCTGGTTCAGAAGCAATCTCCACGCAGCGTCAGTTAAGTGGAGTGCTCCTTTAGTCAGCTGATAAAGAGACTGTGAATGAAACGCTTCCTGGCATCAGCGGATCTCTCTCTGTGTTAGCACCTCCCTTTCTGTCCAGTGTAGCCACTACCATAGGCAATTAATTCATCCAGTCATTTTAAGATCATGCAGATATGACAAGCTAATCCACAAACTTTAACCTGTATGACTTTATAAAATTCTATTAGTACATTGTTATTCTAATTTTACCATTTGCTTATTTAATGAAATGTGCTTTTGTCGACTTAACATCAATCTTGTCTCTTTCGCTGTTAACTTTTTTTATTGATTATCTTTTTTGCTGACCGCACCATCCAAATTGATGAGCAAGACCTTAGGAAAGTGAAAACTTTCAAGTATCTTGCTTATCAACTTCAGTGATGACTTGCTTCCTGTCACAGGTGATTGGAGTCCTCTGTGAACAAAGATTGCTTGTCTGTCTAAAGCCAAAGATTTACAAGACAGGCGTATGCCCACTGAGCCTATACGGAATGGAGTACAGGCCAGCAACAACAAATCACATATCAGTACTAAACACAATGGAAATGAGGATGTTTCATTGGGTACTTGGCCTGACCCAACTGGATTGCATCCTGAACAATGACATCTGCCAAATAAGTAGTGGCCCCAATAACAAACAACCTGTGCCAGAGTGGGACAAACACTAGGAAGTAGACATAATAATTTGTTAATTTACTTTTTTTGCTGTGTTTAAAAATGGTCTATTCATTGTTTTTGTTCTTTATTAAAAAAAAGGTAGTTTGGAAATTTCTTCCTTTTTTTTTTTTTTGTCAAAGTGCTCGTAGTATTTATAATGCAGATGATCTGATAATACGGATAATTTGACATGACTTCAAAAAAATTTGAATATTCTCGTACATTAACATTTTCCTTGTTTGTTCCTGGTTTGTTTTAAGTACCTTTGCCAAGTTGTTTTCTTTTGTGATTACAGGAACATCTTATTGAGGGCCACCAGCATTCTGTCCAGCCCCTCTCTCTCCATCATTGTTTTTTCCATTCCTTTTAATTTGCCTCTTTTGGCCATCTGCAATGAGTTCTTCAACTAGCAGTGCCTTTGCCACTGTTGTTCCAGAGATGCCAGATAATCACAAAGAGAGCTGGGAGGCCTTGATACTTGCAGTTGATAGCTACCACAAACAGACAGGCAATGAAGTAGCTCTGCTGAGTGCCCACAAGAGATCATTTAAGAAGCAAGGTATTAGTGGAGCTGCTAAAGATGATTTTGGAGATAATTTTTCATACACAGTCCTGGGGCCTGGTCCTTTGTCAGAGGCAGTGAAGACCTACCTTGATGATATTTCAGTCCTACACAAGACCAGTTTGCTTACCTCTCATCGCTGTGATCACACTGGTGGATCAATGGCATTGATTTCTACCATGGCAGATAACTCCCATCTTGTAAGTATATTCATT